>NW_027336879.1:954-1586 GCF_000331145.2 Cicer arietinum | reverse complement strand
TACATTCTCCCCCTTTTTGATTATGACAAAATGTTGTTGTGAAGAGAGTGTATTGTTGAAATCTTTGCTCCCCCATAATAGGTGCATACTCCGCCGTTGTATGTGATGATTTGAAAAAAATTGTTTTTGAGTGCCTACAAGGTTTGAAATGCAACAACAACACCAAAGTTTCTCCCCTTTTGACATGATCAAAAAGAAGAAGAATAGAAAAGAAAAAGAGACATACACGTTTCGAGCATAATCATACAGAAAAAGCATATAAGGGAACAAGAGTAGCATAAATGGAAATTAAGTCAGAATATCATAGAAGTTAATACATAACATGTCCCGAAACGAGCAATACAAAATACACCAGAATTAAAACGACAAAGGAGTTCATAAAACAAATATCACAGTAATACATAATGCAAAAAGTGAACTTAGTACATAACTAAAGAACTTAATCAAAATCTGTCGGAATGTGGAAATGATCAAGTTTGTCTGATAAATTACTAATGTCTTGAGATAGTGCGTCATGATTGCGAGCAATAGTAGTTTCAATATTGATTCCACTTTCTTGTTGTGGTTGATTAGTTTGAAGTTTTTTGCTTGGATCATTGCTTTCAAAAACATCATCATCACAAGAAATAATA
>NW_027336879.1:0-647 GCF_000331145.2 Cicer arietinum | reverse complement strand
GGTGCATCTTCAGATGGTTGACCATGATCACCTTTATGCACAAATGCTTCAAGCTCTTCATTCCATATGATCCTCATGCTAGGCAAGACACCTAAATCCAGCAGATTTCTTTGGTGGGTGTAAACATAACTTCATCAGAGAAGTCCACACCAAAGTGTTCCAAAATTCGTGAAACTTCCTTTGCATATGGTAAGCCAATTGCTTCGCGAGATCCAAGCATGATAGATTTCACAAAAAATGCCCAATTAAGTTGACGACCTTCAAACATGAAATTCATAATTTGCAGTTCAAACTCCGAAATTTGGGAGTAATTTCCAGCCTTCGGAACCAAAATGTAGCTAAGGAAATAGTGTAGAAGCCGATAATCAACAGTAAGATTTCCCACACCATACCGTTGCTGGGCATATTTGGAACCTGCCTGAGCCCTCTTTTGTTCCATGGTGCGTCGGTCAAATCGACAGAGGGAGACATACGCATCATACTTAGAAATGTCACCCCATTCACATAATTGGTTTGGACAAAAATTTTCACCATTAAAAGGGATATTCAGAATTTCTCCAATGGTTTTGGTAGTTAAACGGATTACTTTGCCCTTAACCCGAGAGACTAACAGTTTTCCCTCTTGCATGAGATTGCAATAAAAAACC
>NW_027336878.1:0-4231 GCF_000331145.2 Cicer arietinum | reverse complement strand
ATTGGACAAGAATAACCCAAGGGAGGACGAAAATGACCTAAATGTTCATCCAATTACACAAATTAACTTATCGGAGGCACAAGATTGGTTAAAAACCCTAATTGGACAAGAATAAGCCTACGGAAGACGAAAATGATATAAATATTCATCCAATGACACAATCACACCTATTGGATGCACAAGATTGGTTAAAAACTCTAATTGGACAAGAATAAGCCTAGGGAGGACGAAAATGACCTAAATGATCATCCAATTACACAAACACACCAATTGGATGCACAAGATTGGTTAAAAACTCTAATTGGACAAGAATAAGCCTAGGGAGGACGAAAATGACCTAAATGATCATCCAATTACACAAACACACCAATTGGATGCACAAGATTGGTTAAAAACTCTAATTGGACAAGAATAAGCCTAGGGAGGACGAAAATGACCTAAATGATCATCCAATTACACAAACACACCAATTGGATGCACAAGATTGGTTAAAAACTCTAATTGGACAAGAATAAGCCTAGGGAGGACGAAAATGACCTAAATGATCATCCAATTACACAAACACACCAATTGGATGCACAAGATTGGTTAAAAACTCTAATTGGACAAGAATAAGCCTAGGGAGGACGAAAATGACCTAAATGATCATCCAATTACACAAACACACCAATTGGATGCACAAGATTGGTTAAAAACTCTAATTGGACAAGAATAAGCCTAGGGAGGACGAAAATGACCTAAATGATCATCCAATTACACAAACACACCAATTGGATGCACAAGATTGGTTAAAAACTCTAATTGGACAAGAATAAGCCTAGGGAGGACGAAAATGACCTAAATGATCATCCAATTACACAAACACACCAATTGGATGCACAAGATTGGTTAAAAACTCTAATTGGACAAGAATAAGCCTAGGGAGGACGAAAATGACCTAAATGATCATCCAATTACACAAACACACCAATTGGATGCACAAGATTGGTTAAAAACTCTAATTGGACAAGAATAAGCCTAGGGAGGACGAAAATGACCTAAATGATCATCCAATTACACAAACACACCAATTGGATGCACAAGATTGGTTAAAAACTCTAATTGGACAAGAATAAGCCTAGGGAGGACGAAAATGACCTAAATGATCATCCAATTACACAAACACACCAATTGGATGCACAAGATTGGTTAAAAACTCTAATTGGACAAGAATAAGCCTAGGGAGGACGAAAATGACCTAAATGATCATCCAATTACACAAACACACCAATTGGATGCACAAGATTGGTTAAAAACTCTAATTGGACAAGAATAAGCCTAGGGAGGACGAAAATGACCTAAATGATCATCCAATTACACAAACACACCAATTGGATGCACAAGATTGGTTAAAAACTCTAATTGGACAAGAATAAGCCTAGGGAGGACGAAAATGACCTAAATGATCATCCAATTACACAAACACACCAATTGGATGCACAAGATTGGTTAAAAACTCTAATTGGACAAGAATAAGCCTAGGGAGGACGAAAATGACCTAAATGATCATCCAATTACACAAACACACCAATTGGATGCACAAGATTGGTTAAAAACTCTAATTGGACAAGAATAAGCCTAGGGAGGACGAAAATGACCTAAATGATCATCCAATTACACAAACACACCAATTGGATGCACAAGATTGGTTAAAAACTCTAATTGGACAAGAATAAGCCTAGGGAGGACGAAAATGACCTAAATGATCATCCAATTACACAAACACACCAATTGGATGCACAAGATTGGTTAAAAACTCTAATTGGACAAGAATAAGCCTAGGGAGGACGAAAATGACCTAAATGATCATCCAATTACACAAACACACCAATTGGATGCACAAGATTGGTTAAAAACTCTAATTGGACAAGAATAAGCCTAGGGAGGACGAAAATGACCTAAATGATCATCCAATTACACAAACACACCAATTGGATGCACAAGATTGGTTAAAAACTCTAATTGGACAAGAATAAGCCTAGGGAGGACGAAAATGACCTAAATGATCATCCAATTACACAAACACACCAATTGGATGCACAAGATTGGTTAAAAACTCTAATTGGACAAGAATAAGCCTAGGGAGGACGAAAATGACCTAAATGATCATCCAATTACACAAACACACCAATTGGATGCACAAGATTGGTTAAAAACTCTAATTGGACAAGAATAAGCCTAGGGAGGACGAAAATGACCTAAATGATCATCCAATTACACAAACACACCAATTGGATGCACAAGATTGGTTAAAAACTCTAATTGGACAAGAATAAGCCTAGGGAGGACGAAAATGACCTAAATGATCATCCAATTACACAAACACACCAATTGGATGCACAAGATTGGTTAAAAACTCTAATTGGACAAGAATAAGCCTAGGGAGGACGAAAATGACCTAAATGATCATCCAATTACACAAACACACCAATTGGATGCACAAGATTGGTTAAAAACTCTAATTGGACAAGAATAAGCCTAGGGAGGACGAAAATGACCTAAATGATCATCCAATTACACAAACACACCAATTGGATGCACAAGATTGGTTAAAAACTCTAATTGGACAAGAATAAGCCTAGGGAGGACGAAAATGACCTAAATGATCATCCAATTACACAAACACACCAATTGGATGCACAAGATTGGTTAAAAACTCTAATTGGACAAGAATAAGCCTAGGGAGGACGAAAATGACCTAAATGATCATCCAATTACACAAACACACCAATTGGATGCACAAGATTGGTTAAAAACTCTAATTGGACAAGAATAAGCCTAGGGAGGACGAAAATGACCTAAATGATCATCCAATTACACAAACACACCAATTGGATGCACAAGATTGGTTAAAAACTCTAATTGGACAAGAATAAGCCTAGGGAGGACGAAAATGACCTAAATGATCATCCAATTACACAAACACACCAATTGGATGCACAAGATTGGTTAAAAACTCTAATTGGACAAGAATAAGCCTAGGGAGGACGAAAATGACCTAAATGATCATCCAATTACACAAACACACCAATTGGATGCACAAGATTGGTTAAAAACTCTAATTGGACAAGAATAAGCCTAGGGAGGACGAAAATGACCTAAATGATCATCCAATTACACAAACACACCAATTGGATGCACAAGATTGGTTAAAAACTCTAATTGGACAAGAATAAGCCTAGGGAGGACGAAAATGACCTAAATGATCATCCAATTACACAAACACACCAATTGGATGCACAAGATTGGTTAAAAACTCTAATTGGACAAGAATAAGCCTAGGGAGGACGAAAATGACCTAAATGATCATCCAATTACACAAACACACCAATTGGATGCACAAGATTGGTTAAAAACTCTAATTGGACAAGAATAAGCCTAGGGAGGACGAAAATGACCTAAATGATCATCCAATTACACAAACACACCAATTGGATGCACAAGATTGGTTAAAAACCTTAATTGGACAAGAATAAGCATAGGGAGGACGAAAATAACCAAAATGTTCATTCAATTACACTAATGAACTTATTGGATTTAGAAGATTGGTTAAAAACCCTAATTGGACAAGAATAAGCCTAGGGAGGACGAAAATGACCTAAATGTTCATCCAATTACACAAAAGAACTTATTGGATGCACAAGATTGGTTAAAAACCCTAATTGGACAAGAATAAGCCTAGGGAGGACGAAAATGACCTAAATGTTCATCCAATTACACAAAAGAACTTATTGGATGCACAAGATTGGTTAAAAACCCTAATTGGACAAGAATAAGCCTAGGGAGGACGAAAATGACCTAAATGTTCATCCAATTACACAAAAGAACTTATTGGATGCACAAGATTGGTTAAAAACCCTAATTGGACAAGAATAAGCCTAGGGAGGACGAAAATGACCTAAATGTTCATCCAATTACACAAAAGAACTTATTGGATGCACAAGATTGGTTAAAAACCCTAATTGGACAAGAATAAGCCTAGGGAGGACGAAAATGACCTAAATGTTCATCCAATTACACAAAAGAACTTATTGGATGCACAAGATTGGTTAAAAACCCTAATTGGACAAGAATAAGCCTAGGGAGGACGAAAATGAGATAAATGTTCATTCAATTACACAAATGAACGTATTGGATGCACAACATTAGTTAAAAATCCTAATTGGACAAGAATAAGCCTAGGGAGGACGAA
>NW_027336877.1:0-301 GCF_000331145.2 Cicer arietinum | reverse complement strand
ACAAGATTGGTTAAAAACCTTAATTGGACAAGAATAAGTCTAGGGAGGATGAAAATGACCTAAATGTTCATCCAATGACACAAACACACCTATAGGATGCACAAGATTGGTTAAAAACCCTAATTGGACAACAATAAACCTAGGGAGGACGAAAATGACCTAAATGTTAATCCAATGACACAAATGAACATATTGGATGCACAAGATTGGTTAAAAACCATAATTGTACTAGAATAACCCTAGGGAGGTCGAAAATGACCTAAATGTTAATCCAATGACACAAATGAACATATTGGATTCA
>NW_027336876.1:3451-3854 GCF_000331145.2 Cicer arietinum | reverse complement strand
GACCTAAATGTTCATCCAATGACACAAACACACCTATTGGATGCACAACATTTGTTAAAAACCTTAATTGAACTAGAATAAACTCAAGGAGGACGAAAATAAGTTAAATGTTAATCCAACGACACAAATGAACTCATTAGATGCACAAGATTGGTTAAAAACCCTAATTGGACAAGAATAAGCCTAGGGGGTTCGAAAATGACCTAAATGTTCATCCAATGACACAAACACACCTATTTGATGCACAAGATTGGTTAAAAACCCTAATTGGACTAGAATAAACCTAGGGAGGACGGAAATGACCTATATGTTAATCCAATGACACAAATGAACATAATAGATGCACAAGATTGGTTAAAAACCCTAATTGGACAAGAATAAGCCTAAGGTGGACGAAAATAAC
>NW_027336876.1:0-3200 GCF_000331145.2 Cicer arietinum | reverse complement strand
TAATTGGGCAAGAATAAGCCTAGGGAGGACGAAAATGAGCTAAATGTTCATCCAATGACACAAATGAACTTATTGCATGCACAAGATTGGTTAAAAACCCTAATTAGACAAGAATAAGTCTAGGGAGGATGAAAATGACCAAAATGTTCATCCAATCACACAAACACACCTATAAGATGCACAAGATTGGTTAAAAACCTTAATTGGACAAGCATAATGCTAGGATTGACGAAAATGACCTAAATGTTAATCCAATGACACAAATTAACTTATGCATGCACAAGATTGGTTAAAAACCTAATTAGACAAGAATAAGGCTAGGGAGGACGAAAATGACCTAAATGTTCATCCAATGACACATATGAACTTATTGCATGCACTAGATTGGTTAAAAACCCTAATTGGACAAGAATAAGCCTAGGGAGAACGAAAACGACCTAAATGTTAATCCAATGACACAAATGAACTTATTGCATGCACAAGATTGGTTAAAAACCCTAATTGAACTAGAATAAACTCAGGGAGGACGAAAATAACTTAAATGTTAATCCAACGACACAAATAAACTTATTAGGTGCACAAGATTGGTTAAAAACCCTAATTGGACAAGAACAAGCCAAGGGGGGACGAAAATGACCTAAATGTTCATCCAATGTCACAAACACACCTATTTGATGCACAAGATTGGCTAAAAACCCTAATTGGACTAGAATAAACCTAGGGAGGACGAAAATGACCTAAATGTTCATCCAATGTCACAAACACACCTATTTGATGCACAAGATTGGCTAAAAACCCTAATTGGACTAGATTAAACCTAGGGAGGACGAAAATGACCTAAATGTTCATCCAATGTCACAAACACACCTATTTGATGCACAAGATTGGCTAAAAACCCTAATTGGACTAGATTAAACCTAGGGAGGACGAAAATGACCTAAATGTTCATCCAATGTCACAAACACACCTATTTGATGCACAAGATTGGCTAAAAACCCTAATTGGACTAGATTAAACCTAGGGAGGACGAAAATGACCTAAATGTTCATCCAATGTCACAAACACACCTATTTGATGCACAAGATTGGCTAAAAACCCTAATTGGACAAGAATAAGTCTAGGGAGGACGTAAATGACATAAATGTTCATCCAATGACACAAACACACCTATATAGGATGCACAAGATTGCTTAAAAACTCTAATTGAACAAGCATAAGGCTAGGGTTGACGAAAATGACCTATATGTTAATCCAATGACATAAATGAACTTATTGGATGAACAAGATTGGTTAAAAACCTTAATTGGACAAGAATAAGTCTAAGGAGGACGAAAATGACCTAAATGTTCATCCAATGACACAAATGAACTTATTACATACACAAGATTGGTTAAAAACCCTAATTAGACAAGAATAACTCTAGCGAGGACGAAAGTGACCTAAATGTTCATCCAATGACACAAACACACCTATTTGATGCACAAGATTGGTTAAGAACCCTAATTGGACAAGAATAAGCCTAGGGAGGACGAAAAGGACTTAAATGTTAATCCAACGACACAAATGAACTTATTGCATGCACAAGATTGGTTAATAACCCTAATTGGACAAGAATAAGCCTAGGGAGGACGAAAAGGACTTAAATGTTAATCCAACGACACAAATGAACTTATTGCATGCACAAGATTGGTTAATAACCCTAATTGGACAAGAATAAGCCTAGGGAGGACGAAAAGGACTTAAATGTTAATCCAACGACACAAATGAACTTATTGCATGCACAAGATTGGTTAAAAATCCTAATTAGACAAGAATAAGTCTAAGGAGGACGAAAATGACCGAAATGTTCATCCAATGACACAAACTCACCTATTTGATGCACAAGATTGGTTAAAAACTCTAATTGGACTAGAATAAACCTAGGGAGGAGGGAAATGACCTAAATGTTAATCCAATGACACAAATGAACATAATATAATATGTCTAGGGATGACGAAAATGAGCTAAATTTTCATCCAATGACACAAATGCACTTATGTCATGCACAAGATTGGTTAAAACCCTCATTAGACATAAATAAGTCTTGGGAGGACGAAAATGACCTAAATGTTCGTCCAATGACACAAACACACCTATTGAATGCACAAGATTGGTTAAAAACCCAAATTAGACTAGAATAAGTCTACGGAGGACGAAAATGACCTAAATGTTCATCCAATGACACAAATGAACTTATTGGATGCACAAGATTGGTTAAAAACCCTAATTGGACAAGAATAAGCCTAGGGAGGACGAAAATGACATAAATATTCATCCAATGACACAAATGAACTTATTGGATGCACAAGATTGGTTAAAAACCCTAATTGGACAAGAATAAGCCTAGGGAGGACGAAAATGACATAAATATTCATCCAATGACACAAATGAACTTATTGGATGCACAAGATTGGTTAAAAACACTAATTAGACAAGAATAAGTCTAGGGAGGACGAAAATGACCTAAATGTTCATCCAATGACACAAACACACCTATAAGATGCAATAGATTGGTTAAAAACCTTAATTGGACAAGCATAATGCTAGGGTTGACGAAAATGACCTAAATGAGAATCCAATGACACAAATTAACTTATGCATGAACAAGATTGGTTAAAAACCTAATTAGACAAGAATAAGTCTAGGGAGGACCAAAATGACCTAAATGCTCATCCAATGACACATACACACCAATTGGATGCACAAGATTGGTTAAAAAGCCTAATTGGACAAGAATAAGGATAGGGAGGACGAAAATGACCTAAATGTTTACCCAATGACACAATTGAACTTATTGCATGCACAAGATTGGTTAAAAACCCTAATTGGACAAGACTAAGCCTATGGAGGACGAAAATGACCTAAATGTTCATCCAATGACACAAATGAACTTAATGCATGCACAAGATTGGTTAAAAACCCTAATTGGACAAGAATATGTCTAGGGAGGACGTAAATGACATAAAAGTTCATCCAATGACACAAACACACCTATAGGATGCACATGATTGGTTAAAAACTCTAATTGGACATCCATAAGGCTAGGGGGGACGAAAATGACCTAAATGTTCATCCAATGACACAAACGCACCTATTTGATGCACAAGATGGGTTAAAAACCCTAATTGGACTAGAATAAACCTAGTGAGGACGAAAATGAC
>NW_027336875.1:0-1399 GCF_000331145.2 Cicer arietinum | reverse complement strand
TAGGACGCAAGAAAAGCCAGCTTGAAACTGGTGGCTACTTTCTTGGTTGAAAGGGCTCAACAAAAAAGAGTCGTACTTGTGCATCCAATTGGTTTGTTTGTGTCATTGGATGAACATTTAGGTCATTTTCGTCCTACCTAAACTTATTCTTGTCCAACTAGGGTTTTTAACCAATCTTGTGCATCCAATAGGTGTGTATGTATCATTGGATGAACATTTAGGTCATTTTTGTCCTCCCTAGGTTTATTCTAGTCCAATTAGGGTTTTTAGCCAATCTTGTGCATCCAATTGGTTTGTTTGTGTCATTGGATGAACATTTAGGTCATTTTCGTCCTACCTAAACTTATTCTTGTCCAACTAGGGTTTTTAACCAATCTTGTGCATCCAATAGGTGTGTATGTATCATTGGATGAACATTTAGGTCATTTTTGTCCTCCCTAGGTTTATTCTAGTCCAATTAGGGTTTTTAGCCAATCTTGTGCATCCAATTGGTTTGTTTGTGTCATTGGATGAACATTTAGGTCATTTTCGTCCTACCTAAACTTATTCTTGTCCAACTAGGGTTTTTAACCAATCTTGTGCATCCAATAGGTGTGTATGTATCATTGGATGAACATTTAGGTCATTTTTGTCCTCCCTAGGTTTATTCTAGTCCAATTAGGGTTTTTAGCCAATCTTGTGCATCCAATTGGTTTGTTTGTGTCATTGGATGAACATTTAGGTCATTTTCGTCCTACCTAAACTTATTCTTGTCCAACTAGGGTTTTTAACCAATCTTGTGCATCCAATAGGTGTGTATGTATCATTGGATGAACATTTAGGTCATTTTTGTCCTCCCTAGGTTTATTCTAGTCCAATTAGGGTTTTTAGCCAATCTTGTGCATCCAATTGGTTTGTTTGTGTCATTGGATGAACATTTAGGTCATTTTCGTCCTACCTAAACTTATTCTTGTCCAACTAGGGTTTTTAACCAATCTTGGGCATCCAATAAGTTCATTTGTGTCATTGGATGAACATTTAGGTCATTTTCGTTTTCCCAATGTTTATTCTAGTCCAATTTGGGTTTTTCACCAATCTTGTGCATCCAATAGGTGTGTTTGTCTCATTGGATGAACAGTTAGGTCATTTTCGTCCACCCTAGATATATTCTTGTCCAACTTGGGATTTTAATCAATCTTGTGCATCCAATAGGTGTGTTTGTGTCATTGGATGAACATTTAGTTCATTTTCGTCCTCCCTAGGATTATTCTAGTCCAATTAGGGTTTTTAACCAATCTTGTGCATCAAACACGTGTGTTTGTGTCATTGGATGAACATTTACGTCGTTTTCGTCCTCCCTAGATTTATTCTTAACCAACCAGGGTTTTTAACCAATCTTGTGCATCCACTAGATGTGTTT
>NW_027336874.1:0-1000 GCF_000331145.2 Cicer arietinum | reverse complement strand
CACATCTATTGGATGAACAAGATTGGTTAAAAACCCTAATTGAACAAGAATAAGCCCATAGAGAACGAAAATGACCTAAATGTATATCCAATGATACAAACACACCAATTGGAAGCACAAGATTTTTTAATAACCCTAATTGGACTAGAAAATGACCTAAATGTTAATCCAATGACACAAATGAGCTAATTGGATTCACGAGATAGTTTAAAAACCCTAATTGGACAAGAATAAGCCTATGGAGGACGTAAATAACCTAAATGTTCATCCAATGACACAAACACACCAATTGGATGCAGTAGATTGGTTAAAACCCCTAATAGGACAAGAATAAGCCTAAGGAGGACGAAAATGACCTAAATGTTAATCCAATGACACAAATGAACTTATTGGATGCACAAGATTGTTTAAAAACCCTAATTGGAGAAGAATAAGCCTAGAGAGGACGAAAATGACCTAAATGTTAATCCAATGACACAAATGAGCTAATTGGATTCACGAGATAGTTTAAAAACCCTAATTGGACAAGAATAAGCCTATGGAGGACGTAAATAACCTAAATGTTCATCCAATGACACAAACACACCAATTGGATGCAGTAGATTGGTTAAAACCCCTAATAGGACAAGAATAAGCCTAAGGAGGACGAAAATGACCTAAATGTTAATCCAATGACACAAATGAACTTATTGGATGCACAAGATTGTTTAAAAACCCTAATTGGAGAAGAATAAGCCTAGAGAGGACGAAAATGACCTAAATGTTAATCCAATGACACAAATGAACTTATTGGATGCACAAGATTGTTTAAAAACCCTAATTGGAGAAGAATAAGCCTAGAGAGGACGAAAATGACCTAAATGTTAATCCAATGACACAAATGAACTTATTGGATGCACAAGATTTTTTAAAACCCCTAATTGGAAAAGAATAAGCTTAGGGAGGACGAAAATGACCTAAATATTCATCCAATGACATAAACACACCTATTGGATGCACA
>NW_027336873.1:1423-3587 GCF_000331145.2 Cicer arietinum | reverse complement strand
TTATTTTTTTTGTGCGAAATCTCTTTTCCTCGTAAATTTTGGATGAAAATTTGAATTTTTTTTTATAGTGAAGGGTTCTGAACATGTTTTTTAAGTTGTTTAGAATAAATGAAGGCCAATACAATAGAGGTTGTGATTTACGCTAAAACAAATAATGATGGTTGAAAAATTCATCTCTAAAAAAGTGTCATTTTCATGATAACTTTTTTGAAATATAGTTTGATGATAGAGAATAATGAGTAGATAAAGAATATATGATTTTGTTTTTGGATAAAGGTGGTGTAGACGCTTGAAAAGTAAACAATGGTGGTGGTTTGTCGGAGAAAAAAGAAGAAAATAAAAGGAGTAGAAGAGAGAAGAAAGAAACTGGGTGTGGATGAGAGAGAGAAATTGAAATGAATAAAGAAAAGAAATTGAGTAAATTGGCAAATTGTTCATTGAAATTTTAAGAATAAATTAGTTTTTAAATTTTGTGAATTGACAAATACATATCAAAATTGTAAAATATCAATTAAAATAGTTTCTACGTAAACCTTTGCTGTTAGATACTTTGTTAGTTTCTGAAATTTGAAAGTTATTCTTAGTGTTGTTCCTACTAAATACTGCTAATGTTATTCTTAATGTTGTCCATGCCTCTGCTGCAAATGCTACTAAGAATGTGAAAAAACCTAAAGTTAAGCAAATTGGTTTACCAAAGAGAACAAGGGAAAGAATGAGGAAAACTTTGATAAAAATTCAAATCATATAAACTTAGGCAGCTTATTTTGATATGATGTTTAATAAGTGCTATTTCCCTTAGAATGCTTATAAATTTGTTATGTTTGTATTTTGATACTTATGCACTTAAGTGCCTAAGGATTGGTTGAAAGAATACTATTTGAATTAATTTGTGTTTAGTTTAATTTAAGTGGTTTAAGTAATATTGATGTAGAAAGATGATGATATTGACAATGTTAATTATTGAAGCTATGTTCACAACTTAAATATAATATTTATATAGATAAAAGAGCAAAAGTAAAAAAATAAATTTTTGTGTGTAAATTATTGTTTTGGTTCCTATAATTTATATTTGTTTTTAATTTTGATCCATATAATTTATAGTTGTTTTGTTTTTATCTTTGTCGCATAACAGTTACTTATTGAATGCTGATGTGACATTGATGATATGACAACTTTATATCATGTGGTACTAAATTATGATATGACATGTCATGTAAGCTTATCATATCATCTAACTCGAATGAGGAAGTGGCATCAAGAACTAAAATAACAAGAAAATTAAATTACAGGGACAAAATCTAATTTTTTTTCTTTTCAAAGGACTAAAATCAATATTTGCTCAAATGTAACATACCAAAAGCATAAATAATTATTATGCTGCAAATGATATGTTTTGTTTTGGGGGTGTCATTCTAATTGGGAGGTCAAATTTACTATGCGATGTATTTACACATTAATTTTTATTAAACAAAGTATTTTGATTAATAATGCAAATCTATAAACATACATCTTTTGTAAATGAATGAAAAAACAATACAAAAATATGAAAGATTTAGACACTTGAATACTCATTTTTTCTTTGTTGAAAATGAAACATTGCAAAAAATGTCTCAAGTAGATGAAGTCTTGCATATATTAAGCAAAAAAGAAAAAAAAAACAAGATTTGTCAAGGAAAAAAAGAAACAGATGATGATAAATTATTACATTTGTTTCACAAACTTCTCTAACTCACTTCTTACCTCTCTCTTTCATGGATGTACCTTTATTGTAGCAATAATACTTCTCTGTCAATATTTTGAAAAATAAACACAAAAATTAATTAGATAAAAGAGTATGAAAAATAATAAATAAATAAATAAATAAAAAGAATGAAGAAAAAGATTGATTGAAAAGAAAATAGAAAAAGAATATGATGTCAATATAATTATATAAATAATACACACAAGCTTCACAAAAACTGAAACAAAGATAATTTGCTTCAACACTATATATTTATTCACAAAATTGATTTTTACAATACGTGCCTAGGCTCAGGTTCTTAACATACAAGGAACTGAATTCTTAATGGTTAAGGCTAGGGACGGGAATAGGCTAGGCCGTCCGTCGGAAGTCTATGACCTGACCTATTTATGGTCTGATTTGTTTAATAAAAAGTTTAGACTC
>NW_027336873.1:0-876 GCF_000331145.2 Cicer arietinum | reverse complement strand
TTTTTTTCTTTTATCTTTGTATTCTTGTAGTAAAGTTAGCATTTGTAAAATATCTTAAAAATCTTCTAGAAACTCCATTGAAATTGTTCTAATTTTAGGTTTTATAAATAAAAATAAATCTTAAATCAAAACAATACATAAGAATTTGTAAAAAAAAATAGTAAAAAAAATGCATAAAATAGGTGCAGTCTTTTTAGAAGTGTTTCAAAGTTGATAACAATATTAATTATATTATTACTAAATATGTCCGAGTTTGTTTGAGAGGTAATAATTAATGTGTTTGTTTCATGAAAAAATCTATTCTTTGAAACCAAAAATCATTTTTTAGGGTTTAAAATGTGTTTGTTTCAAGTGAATAAGACTTTTAAAAGTTTTAATGCAAATAAGACTTTTAAATAGACTTCTACACCAGACCAAAAAAAAAAACCTATGATAGACTGTATGCCAGACTTAGGCTTAAAAAATTAATCGTAGGTCAGGCTCATGGGTTTCAAAGCTTGGCCTAACCTGACCTATTCTCACCCCTACTTAAGGCAAAACTAAATTGTTGGTACACCAAAATTTAGGCGGTGCGTCATTTCTTTCTTAAATAATAAACTTTTCTAATGATCCAGTATCATATGCTATGAGTTTCTCAATTCCTCTAGGTGGTCAACACTTGCAGCAAATCATGTTTATCTTAGCATATATTATTTTATTTATCTTAGTTTAACTTTTCAACATTGACTCCCTTAAATCAATCTTTTAAATTTATCAATCAAAGCATTTTCATTAACTTATAAAATAACTCGGTCTTTAAAGGTTTTTTTTAAAAAAAAATTTATAATTTGTTCTTCAGTGGGACAATACTCGATCACCACTTCTTTTTCAATAACT
>NW_027336872.1:0-1423 GCF_000331145.2 Cicer arietinum | reverse complement strand
ATATGGGAGATATTATCCCTATTTACATGATATGTAATAAATATAAATATATTTTCAACAAAATCAATTTCCCAATCGATTTGGGAAGTTACAGGGTCTCAACTATTTATAAAATCGATTTCCCAATCGATTTGGCCATGCAGGAATTCAGCAAAACTGACAAAAATCGATTTGGAAATCGATTGGCATTATTAAGTCAGGGGCTGAGCTATGCTGTCAATTGATTGCCCAATCGATTTCCCAATCGATTGAATTAAGCCCAGAATTCAAATTTCACTAGAGCTATGCTGTCAATTGATTGCCCAATCGATTGCATTAAGCCTAGAATTAAGCCCAGAATTCAAATTTTACTAAAAACCTTCAGGAAATCGATTGGCTTAGTAGAAATTCTTATTTTAAGTTAGATAACAGATTGCTCATTGATTTATCAATGTCTTGGTTAGTTATATAGTACTTGATGGATTGAGAACCTTATTTTTTTTTCATTGTTATTTGGCATGTGTTATATGAACTTTTAGCATGTGGAAAACCCTTTTAAGGTGCATGATAAGTTGAAAGGTTATTTTGTGCATGTAAAAACTTAAATGTTATGTGTTACTTGTTAATTTCGGTTGGTGACCCTTTACAACTATTGTGGAAATTTGGGCTTTGCCCTCAAATGAGAGCCAAGACGATCCTATCGGTTTGTACCCTACGGATGGGAATGTAGATGGGATTGCTTGACTGGAGCTATGTTAGGAGGATCTCACGGGGCGCGTGGAGATCACTCAGGGTGTATAGCTATAGTTTTTTTTTAAGAATGATCAGATTAGGATGACATAGAGGGAACAGATGTTTTTTGGATTACGTTATTTTGAATTGGAAAACTGTACCTTTACTAATATTGTTAGTATGACATCTTAGTTGAATGGGTTCCATGTATCATCTATTGTTGTGTAAATACTTTGGATTCATATATTTTGAGAAACTTTTCCGCTGCTTGTAAATTATAATGACTCAATTATTTATCCAAAGGTATTTCCTTATTTATTTATCTGTTTAATTTTAATTTCTTTTGAAAAAAAAAATACACCCTCGCTTTGAAAAACGGGGTGTTACATTGTGGCAGGGTACTACAGGAGGTTTATTGAAGGCTTTGCTAAGATTGTGGCTCCATTGACACAACTTACCAAAAAAGATCAACCGTTCGCATGGACGAAGAAGTGTGAGGAAAATTTACACTGCAGTACCACCCTAGGAATGCCAATGTAGTGGCTGATGCGTTAAGTAGAAGAAGTGTCTCAGTGTCTTCAACAATTATGACTAGACAACAAGAGTTGTGGGAAGCTTTTAGAGATCTACACTAGAACGTAGAGTTTGCCCCGGGAGTTTTGAAATTCGGAATGATTAAGATTTCGAGTGGACTACTTGAAGGCATTGCAAG
>NW_027336871.1:3543-5886 GCF_000331145.2 Cicer arietinum | reverse complement strand
CCAATGACACAAATGACCTTATTGGATACAAACGATTGGTTAAAACCCCTAAATGGACAAGAATAAGCTTAGGGTGTAAAGAAATGACCTAAATGTTAATCCAATGACACAAACACACCAATTGGTTGCACAAGATAGGTTAAAAATACTAATCGGACTCGAATAAGCCTATGGAGGGCGAAAATGACCTATATGTTAATCTAATGACACAAACACACCTATTGGATGCTAAAGATTGGTTAAAAACTCTAAATGGACTAGAATAAGCCTAGGGAGGACGAAAATGACACAAATGTTAATCCAATGACAGAAATACACCTATTGGTTGCACAAGATTGGTTAAAAACCCTAATTGGACTAGAACAAACATATGGAGGACAAAAATGATATAAATTTTCATTTAATAACATAAATTACCTTATTGGATGCACAAGATTGGTTAAAAACCCTAAATGAACTAGAATAAGCTTAGGGAGGACGAAAATGACCAAAATGTTAATCCAATGACACAAACACACCTATTGGATGCACAAGATTGGTTAAAACCATTAATGGGACTAGAGTAAGCTTAGGGAAGACGAAAATGATCTAAATGTTAATCCAATGACACAAATGAACTTATTTGTGGCAGAAGTTTAGGTAAACACCCTAATTGTACTAGAATAAGCCTATAGAGGATGAAAATGACCGAATTATAATTCCAATTACACAAACACACCTATTGGATGCACAAGATTGTTCAAAATGGCACTAAAATACAAGTATTGGATGCCAAAGATTGGTTAAAAACCAAAATGGCACTAAAATAACCATGAGGAGGATGAAAATGACCTAAATGTTAATCCAATGAAACAAACACACGTATTGGAAGCACAAGATTGGTAAAAAATCCTAATTAAAGTAGAATAGGCATAGGGAGGTCGAGAACGACCTAAATGTTAATCCAATGACACAAATGAACTTATTGGATGCACCAGATTAGTTAAAAATCCTAAATGGGCTAGAATAAGCCTAGGCAGGACGAAAATGACCTAATTGTTGTAAGTCATGAGCTTCCCTGATCATGTTTTTCATTTAATTCCCAAACATACAATACATTTGAAGTATTTGATTGATCTAATGATTTGAATTGAGAAACATTTCAGGCAAACAACAAGACACTATACACTTGGAACAAAAGCTTGGAACTCAAGAAATCAACCAAAGTTGGAGGATGTGCTTGAGAAAGATGCAAATATGTATTGTGTGATTAGTTGTCATAGTAGTTGTTTTAGTAGACTAATCACTATGATTTCATACTTAAGTTTTTGCCAAAGAAAGTAAATCAATCAACTAATAAGTCAATTGATGAATCAATTGGGCTATCGATTGTCTAACTCAGAACAAGAGTTTTTACTACGTAAATCGATTGGGAAATTGATTACTTAAAGGTTTTTAGTGAAACCTTAGTTCTGGGCTTAATCCAATCTATTGGACAATCGATTGGGACATCAATTGAGTAATCAATTTTGTGATTCACAGAAACCAACCAATTCTTGAATCAATCGATTGTGAAAATGTTTTTCATCAGGAATGAGTTCTGTAATCAATCAAATCGATTGGGACATCAATTGAATTAAGTTTCTTAAACTACAAGTTTTGTGGCAATCGATTAGCTAATCGATTGAAGTTAATCATTTATAAGAAACACTTTGAATAAATCAATTGGCACATTGATTTTGACCAAATAGCTGAGGTTCTGTAACAAGCACAATCGATTGGCAAATCGATTGAAGTAAATGTCTGAGTCACTGTGATCATCATAATCGATTGGCAAATCGATTGAAGTAAATGTCTGAGTCACTGTGATCAGCGGAAGAATTCAGCTCATTGCCAAATCGATTAGGACTATGAATATACGTCGACTGAGCAATCGATTGTTTTGATCTCGTTGTTTGAACAAAACACCTATAATCGATTACTCAATCGATTCTGAGATATTCTTAGTATCAGTTTCTGATTTATGCATTAAAAGAATTGATTGGCAAATCGATTCATGCTTATATATTCAAGATTCAAGAAAAACAAGAATGCGATAATCGATTGGGCAATCGATTCAGCTAGTTCTTAAACTATTATAAAATCGATTGAGCAATCGATTGTCCTGATGTTTTTCTAAATATATATAAGCTAATTCAATCACATTTTAAAATAACTTTGTTTTCACATATTCAAACAACTGTTACACATTTTCTAACAACCTATACACTACACTTGAAACAAATATTTTCATCACACAAAATACTCATTTGGCAAATTCTTTTGTGTGAAATTCATATTGTGATTGAGTCATCATCTTTGTCC
>NW_027336871.1:0-3271 GCF_000331145.2 Cicer arietinum | reverse complement strand
GATTTCAGGACTGGATGTAGGCTATCAAACTGATAGCCGAACCAGTATAAATCTTGGTGCACGTTTTTCTTATCCTTTCTCTTTATTTTGATATTGCTTGAATGCTTATTCTTGAATGTTTGTATTAGTGAATTTCTGTCTTGATTAATATTCTGAATAAGCATTGTATCTGTTCTCATATATTGATAATACTTGCAACTGTGAATCTTTGTTCCTGAATATAGCAGAGACTTTTCTCATACACTTTTAACAAATAGAGGCCATAATTTCTTAAAATTGTTAATCCAATGACACAAACACACCTATTGGTTACACAAGATAGGTTAAAAACCCTAATCGAACTAGAATAAGCCAAGTAGGACGAAAATAACCTAAATGTTTATCCAATTGATACAAAAAAGATTGGTTAACAATCCTAATTGCATACACAAGATTGGTTAAAAACCCTAATTGGACTACAATAAGCCTAGGGAGGACGAAAATGACCTAAATGTTAATCCAATTACACAAATGAACATATTGGATGCACAAGAAAGGTGAAAAACCATAATTGGACTAGAATAAGCTTAGGGAGAATGAAAATGAATAAAATGTTAATCCAATGACACAAACACGCTAATTGGATGCACAAGATTTCTTAAAAACCCTAATTGGACTTGAAGAAGCCAAGGGAGGACGAAAATGACTTAAATCTTAATCGAATGACACAAACGATCTTATTGGATGCACCAGATTGGACGGAAAACCTAAATGGATTAGAATAAGACTTGGGAGGACGAAAATGATCTAAATGTTTATCCAATGATACAAATACACCTATTGGTTAAAATTGGACAAGAATAAGCCTAGGGAGGACGAAGATACCTAAATGTAAATCCAATGAAACAAACACACGTATTGAATGCAGAAGATTTGTTAAAACTATAATTGGACAAGAATAAGCCTAGGGAGGATGAAAATTACCTAATTGTTAATCCAATGATACAAATGAACTTATTGGATGTTAAAGATTGGTTAAAATCCCTTAATGGACTAGAATAAGCTTAGGGAGGACGAAAATGACCTAAATGATAATCCAATGACATAAACACACCTATTGATTGCACAAGATTTTTTAAAAACCCTAATCGGATTAGAATAAGCCTAGCGAGGAAGAAAATGATCTAAATGTTCAT
This sequence comes from Cicer arietinum, assembly GCF_000331145.2. Classification (NCBI taxonomy): domain Eukaryota; kingdom Viridiplantae; phylum Streptophyta; class Magnoliopsida; order Fabales; family Fabaceae; genus Cicer; species Cicer arietinum. The sequence goes on along the minus strand of NW_027336871.1, from coordinate 2,096 downwards.
CCAATGACCCAAACACACGTATTGGATGGACAAGATTGGTTAAAAACCGTAATTGGACTAGAATAATCATAGGGGGGCAAAAATGTCCTAAATGTTAATTCGTTGACACAAGTGAACTTATTCGATGCACCAGATTGGTTAACCACCCTTAATGGACTACAATAAGGTTAGGGAGGATGAAAATGACCTAAATGTTAATCATATGACCCAAGCACACCTATTGGTTGCACAAGATTGGTGAAAAAACCTTAATTGGACAAGAATATGTTTAGGGTGGAAGAAAATGACCTAAATGATAATGCAACGACAAAAACTAACGTATTGAATGCACAAGAGTGGTTAAAAACCCTAATTGGACTAGAATAAGCCTAAGGAGGACGAAAATGACCTAAATTTTAATCCAATGACACAAATGAACTTATTGGATGCACAAGATTGGTTAAAACCCCTAAATGGACTAGAGTAAACCTTGAAAGGACGAAAAAAAATCGAAATCATAATTGGATGACAAAAGTGAAATTATTGGATGCACAAGATTGGTAAAAAAACCTTAATAGCACTAGAATAACCATGAGGAGGATGAAAATGACCTAAATGTTACTCCAATGAAACAAACACACGTTTTGGATGCACAAGATTGGTTAAAAATCCCCATAAAATTAGAATAAGCATAGGGAGGTCGAGAACGACTTAAATGTTAATCTAATGACACAAATGAACCTATTGGATGCACAAGATTGGTTAAAAACCCTAAATGGACTAGAATAAGCTTAGGGAGGACGAAAATGACCTAAATGTTAATCCAATGATACAAAGGAATTTTATTTGATGCACAAGATTGGTTAAAAACCCTAATTGGACTACTATAAGCCTAGGGAGGATGAAAATGACCTAAATATTAATCCATTGAGACAAACACTCCCATTGGATGCACAAGATTGATTAAAACCCCTAATTGGACTAGAATAAGCCTTTTGAGGTCGAAAATGAGCTAAATGTTAATCCAATTAAACAAATGAACTAGTATAAGCTTAGGGAGGACGAAAATGACCTAAATGTTAATCCAATAACACAAACACACCTATTATTGTACACGATTGGTTAAAAACCCTAATTGGACTAGAAAAAGTCTAGGGAGGACAAAATTGACCTAAATATTAATCCAATGACACAAACACGTTTATTGAATGCACAATAATGGTTAAAAACCCTAATTGGATTAGAATAAGCATAGGGAGGACGAAAACGACCTAAATTTTAATCCAAAGACATAAATGAACTTATTGGATGCACATAGATTCGTTAAAAACCCTAATTGGACTAAAATAAGTTTACGGAGAACGAAAATGAACTAAATGTTAATCCAACGATACAAACACGCGTATTGGATGCACAAGATTGGTTTAAAACCCTAATTGGACTAAAAGAAGGCTAGAGAGGACTAAAATGACTTAAATGTTATTGGATGCAAAAGATTGGACAGAAAACCTAAATGGATTAAAATAAGCCTAGGGAGAATGAGCTAAATGTTAATCCAATGACACAAATACACTTATTGGTTGCACATGATTCGATAAATACCCTAATTGGACTAGAATAAGCCTAGAGCGGACGAAGAAGACCTAAATGTTAATCCAATGAAACAAACACACATATTGAATGTAGAAGTTTTGTTAAAAACCCTAACTGGTCTAGGATAAGCCTAGGGAGGATGAAAATTACCTAATTGTTAATCCAATGATACAAATGAACTTATTGGATGTAGAAGATTGGTTAAAAACCTTAAATGGAGTAGAATAAGCTTAGGGAGGACGAAAATGACCAAAATGTTAATCCAATGACACAAACACACCTATTGGTTGTACAAGATTGGTTTAAAACCCTAATTAGACTAGAATAAGTCAAGCGAGGAAGAAACTGGCCTAAATATTAATCCAATAACACAAACACGTTTGTTGAATGCACAATAATGGTTAAAAACCCTAGTCGGGTGAATTACCAGAACAAGGGGAGACAAGTTGCAAAACCCTACTATCGACCACAAAGTAACAACGGTGGGCAGAATCGCCCGGGGAACCAGAATTTCGGAAGACAAT
>NW_027336870.1:0-1276 GCF_000331145.2 Cicer arietinum | reverse complement strand
ATTAGGGTTTTTAACCAATCTTGTGCATCCAATAAGTTCATTTGTGTCATAGGATGAACATTTAGGCCATTTTCGTCCTCCCTAGGCTTATTCTTTTTCAATTAGGGTTTTTAACCAATATTGTGAATCCAATATGTTCATTTGTTTCATTGGATTAACATTTAGGTCATTTTCGTCCTCCCTAGGTTTATTCTTGTCCAATTAGGGTTTTAAACCAATCTTGTGCATCCTATAGGTGTGTTTGTGTCATTGGATGAACATTTAGGTCATTTTCGTCCTCCCTCGATTATTCTGGTCCAATTAAGGTTTTATCCAATCTTGTGCATTCAATAAGTTCATTTGTGTCATTGGATGAACATTTAGGTCATTTTCGTCCTCCCTAGGCTTATTCTTGTCCGATTAGGGTTTTTAACCAATCTTGTGCATCCAATAAGTTCATTTGTGTCATAGGATGAACATTTAGGTTATTTTCGTCCTCCCTAGGCTTATTCTTGTCCGATTAGGGTTTTTAACCAATCTTGTGCATCCAATAAGTTCATTTGTGTCATAGGATGAACATTTAGGTTATTTTCGTCCTCCCTAGGCTTATTCTTGTCCAATTAGGGTGTTTAACAAATCTTGTGCATGCAATAAGTTCATTTGTGTCATTGGATTAACATTTAATTCAATTTTATCCTCCCTAGTCTTAATCTTGTCCAATTAGGGTTTTTAACCAATCTTGTGCATCTAATAAGTTCATTTTTGTCATAGGATGAACATTTAGGTCCTTTTCGTTCTCCCTAGGCTTATTCTTGTCCAATTAGGGTTTTTAACCAATCTTGTGCATACAATAAATTCATTTGTGTCATTGGATGAACATTTAGGTCATTTTCGTCCTCCCTAGGCTTATTCTTGTCCAATTAGGGTTTTTAACCAATCTTGTGCATACAATAAATTCATTTGTGTCATTGGATGAACATTTAGGTCATTTTCGTCCTCCCTAGGCTTATTCTTGTCCAATTAGGGTTTTTAACCAATCTTGTGCATGCAATAAGTTCACATTTGTGTCATTGGATTAACATTTAGGTCATTGTCGTCAACCCTACCCTTATTCTTGTCCAATTAGGGTTTTTAACCAATTTTGTGCATCCAATAGGTGTGTTTTTGTCATTGGACGAACATTTAGGTCATTTTCTTCCTCCCTAGACTTATCTTGTCTAATTAGGGTTTTTAACCAATCTTGTGCATACAATAAATTCATTTGTGTCATTGGATGAACATTTAGGTCATTTTCGTC
>NW_027336869.1:835-1391 GCF_000331145.2 Cicer arietinum | reverse complement strand
CAATCTGGTCCATCCAATAAGTTCATTTGTGTCATTGGATGAACATTTAGGTCATTTTCGTTCCCCCTGGGCTTATTCTAGTCCAATTAGGGTTTTTAACCAATCTTGTGCATCTAATAGGTGTGTTTGTGTCATTGGATGAACATTTAGGTCATTTTCGTCCTCCCTAGGCTCATTCTTGTCCAATTAGGGTTTTTAACCAATCTGGTGCATGCAATAAGTTCATTTGTGTCATTGGATCAACATTTAGGGCATTTTAGTCCTCCCAAGGCTTATTCTTGTCCAATTAGGGTTTTTAACCAATCTTGTGCATCCAATATGTTCATTTGTGTCATTGGATTAACCATTAGGTCATTGTCGTCCTCCCTAGGCTTATTCTTGTCCAATTAGGGGTTTTTACCAGTCTTGTGCATCCAATAAGTTCATTTGTGTCATTGGATTAACATTTTGGTCATTTTCGACCTCCCTAGGCTTATTCTTGTCCAATTAGAGGTTTTAACCAATCTTGTGCATCCAATATGTTCATTTGTGTCATTGGATTAACATTTAGGTCATT
>NW_027336869.1:0-258 GCF_000331145.2 Cicer arietinum | reverse complement strand
AGGTTTATTCTAGTCCAATTAGGGTTTTTAACCAATCTTGTGCATCCAATAGGTGTGTTTGTGTCATTGGATGAACATTTAGGTCATTTTCGTCCTCCCTAGGCTTATTCTTGTCCAATTAGGGTTTTTAACCAATCTGGTCCATCCAATAAGTTCATTTGTGTCATTGGATGAAAATTTAGGTCATTTCCGTCGTCCCTGGGCTTATTCTAGTCCAATTAGGGTTTTTAACCAATCTTGTGCATCTAATAAGTTCAT
>NW_027336868.1:2015-3360 GCF_000331145.2 Cicer arietinum | reverse complement strand
AAATCGATTTTGACAGTTTTGCTGAGTTCCTGACTTAAGGCCAATCGATTTCCAAATCGATTTTTTAAAAGATTTTGAAAGATATATTTATACAATCGATTGGCAAATCGATTAGTTTAAAATAGTGAAGTTCCTGCAACTCATCAAATCGATTGCGAAATCGATTTCCCTACTTATTCTTCCAAAAATACTTAAACTAATTCATTCACATTCACACATAATTCCAAAACTTAACACTTAGCAATTCCCACACAATCACCACGACGAATTGGTTGCCGAAATAGTTTTACAATCCATCGCACTCATACACAATAATCAACACATAACACTTAGCAATTTCAACACAATTACCACCACAACTCAAATTCAAAACACTCAATCATAAACTCAAATCAAACACGACTCGCGTGCCAAGCACCCTAATGCAATGCGTATATGGCAAAATGCATGGACTCGGAATTCCAAACAAAACCCTCCTCAAAGGGCCGTAAATCATAAATGTACCGCCTATCGCAGGCCAAAGTACCAATTACCGAGGTGCCACCTATCACGGGTCTGCACGATTTACTAAAAAGCGTAAACCATAAACGTACTGCCTATCACGGGCCCGTATCGTTTACCTCGGTGCCACCTATCACAGGTCTGCACGGTTTACTAAAATAACGTAAATTGTAAATGTATCGCCTATCACAGGCCAAAGTACTATTTACTGAGGTGCCACCTATCACGGGTCTGCACAATTTACACTATCGCAGGCCAAAGTACCAATTACCGAGGTGCCACCTATCACGGGTCTGCACGGTTTTCAAAAACGTAAATCATAAATGTACCGCCTATCACAGACCAAAGTACTATTTATCAAGGTGCCACCTATCACGGGTCTACACGATTTACCAACCAAAACCCTCCCCGAAGGGCCGTAAATCATAATTGTACCGCCTATCGCAGGCCAAAGTACCAATTACCGAGGTGCCATCTATCACGGGTCTGCACGATTTACTAAAAAGCGTAAACCATAAACGTACTGCCTATCACGGGCCCGTATCGTTTACCTAGGTGCCACCTATCACGGGTATGCACGATTTACTAAAATAACGTAAATTGTAAATATACCGCCTATCACAGGCCAAAGTACTATTTACCGAGGTGCCACCTATCACGGGTCTGCACAATTTACAAAAAAGCAAAAACCATAAACGTACTGCCTATCACGGGCCCGTATCGTTTACCGAGGTGCCACCTATCACGGGTCTGCACAATTTACAAAAAAGCAAAAACCATAAACATACTGCCTATCACGGGCCCGTATCGTTTACCGAGGTGCCACCTATCACAGGTCTGCACG
>NW_027336868.1:0-437 GCF_000331145.2 Cicer arietinum | reverse complement strand
GACATTTTATTATGATGGGGTCCATGTACCACTTTTTGAAGTGTAAATAATTTGGATTCGTATTTCAAAAACTATTCTGCTGCTTGTAAATTCTGTTGACTTATTTGTCGTTGTGTTACGACTTAAATATTTATCCAAAAGTATTTCCTTATTTATTTGTTTGTTATTATGAATTTGTTTTAGAAAAAAAAATACACTCGCGTTGTTAAAAATTGGGGTGTTACAATTGTGGTATTAGAGCTTTGGTTTGGATTTCTTTGGGGCTGTGGAGCCTTTGGTTATAGATTGTATACCAAGCTGTAGGTTGGGAGTCGTTATATGATCAAGCGTCGGGGTAATTGGTCTGAGTTGTTAGATCATGGATAGTTATTATATGTTGGTATAGTCAGAAGTTAGTTTTGGAATTATTCGAAGTGGTGTTAACACTTCTTCTTGAT
>NW_027336867.1:0-1871 GCF_000331145.2 Cicer arietinum | reverse complement strand
AATAGGTGTGTTTATGTTATTGGATTAACATTTAGGTGATTTTCATCCTCACTAAGGTTATTCGTTTCCAATTAGGGTTTTTAACCAATCTTGTGCATCCAATTGGTATGTTTGGGTTATTGGATTAACATTTTGGTCATGTTCGTCCTTCCTAGGCTTATTCTAGTCCAATTAGGGTTTTTAACCAATCTTGTGCATCCAATAGGTGTGTTTGTGTTATTGGATTAACATTTAGGTCATTTTCGTCCTCCTTAGGCTTATTCTAGTCCAATTAGGGTTTTTAACCAATCTTGTGCATCCAATAGGTGTGTTTGTGTTATTGGATTAACATTTAGGTCATTTTCGTCCTCCTTAGGCTTATTCTAGTCCAATTAGGGTTTTTAACCAATCTTGTGCATCCAATAGGTGTGTTTGTGTTATTGGATTAACATTTAGGTCATTTTCGTCCTCCTTAGGCTTATTCTAGTCCAATTAGGGTTTTTAACCAATCTTGTGCATCCAATAGGTGTGTTTGTGTTATTGGATTAACATTTAGGTCATTTTCGTCCTCCTTAGGCTTATTCTAGTCCAATTAGGGTTTTTAACCAATCTTGTGCATCCAATAGGTGTGTTTGTGTTATTGGATTAACATTTAGGTCATTTTCGTCCTCCTTAGGCTTATTCTAGTCCAATTAGGGTTTTTAACCAATCTTGTGCTTCCAATCGGTGTGTTAGTGTCATTAGATTAACATTTAGATCAATTTCGGCCTCCCTAGGCTTAATCTAGTCCAATTAGGGTTTTTAACCAATCTTTTGCATATAATAAGTAATTTAGTGTTATTGGATTAACATTTAGGTCATTTAAGTTTTCCCTAGACAAGATTTCAGGAACAACAATCAAATCCTACACACTTGGAACAGGTTGCTTGGAACACAAGAAATCAACAAAAGTTGATTTTTGACTGAAGCAAATCGATTGGGAAATCGATTTCATAACAAGGGTGTAAGGAAACACAACTGTTTGTGTTGGTATAATCGATTGGGCAATCGACTGACTGAATTAGAAATGAAAATTGCACAAGTCAGTAGCACTCCAGTTTTGAGGGTAATCGATTGACAAATCGATTATACATCTCACAAAGTAAACCTGATTGAAATACATCGATTGGGAAATCGATTGGACAAGTCACAGTGGAACCCCAGTTTTAAGGGTAATCGATTGGCAAATCGATTACTTAAATATCACTTGCAAAACAACTTTTCCTGTGACATACAAATCGATTGGACAATCTATGTTGTAAAATTTCAATCAATTTAAATTTGGTTGCAATCGATTGGGAAATCGATTGAACTAAATCCCAAGTAAGAACGTTTTCAGACAAATACATGCAAATCGATTGGCACGTCGATTATTATCAAAATAGCTGAGTCACTGACTTAAACACAATCGATTGGCAAATCGATTGGCTTATATAGTTTCAAGATTCAAGAAAAACAAGACACACGATAATCGATTGGCAAATCGATTGGCTTATATAGTTTCAAGATTCAAGAAAAACAAGACACACGATAATCGATTGGCAAATCGATTGGCTTATATAGTTTCAAGATTCAAGAAAAACAAGACACACGATAATCGATTGGCAAATCGATTGGCTTATATAGTTTCAAGATTCAAGAAAAACAAGACACACGATAATCGATTGGCAAATCGATTAGACTGGTTTATCACTTTACAAAATCGATTGGTAAATCGATTGATTAATATGTTTTTCAGAAACTATATAAATTGTCTTCAATCATTCTTTCAATAATAATGAATATGATAGCAATCTGAAATATACTTTGAATATTCGTGATATACAATAACACTTGGTTAATACACTGAGATT
>NW_027336866.1:0-5849 GCF_000331145.2 Cicer arietinum | reverse complement strand
ATGCACAAGATTGGTTAAAAACCCTAATTTGACAAGAATAAGCCTATGGAGTACGAAAATGACGTAAATGTTCATCCAATGACACAAACAAACCTACTGGATGCACGCGATGTGTTAAAAACCCTAATTGGACAAGAATTAACTTAGGGAGGATGAAAATGACATAAATGTTCATCCAATGACACAAATGAACTTATTAGATGGACAAGATTGGTTAAAAACCCAAATTGGACAAAAATAAGCATAAGGAGGACGAAAATGACCTAAATGTTAATCCAATGACACAAATGAACTTATTGGATGCACAACATTGGTTAGAAACCCTAATTGGACAAGAATAAGCCTAGGGAGGACGAAAATGACCTAAATGATACTCCAATGACACAAATGAACTTATTGGATGCACAACATTGGTTAGAAACCCTAATTGGACAAGAATAAGCCTAGGGAGGACGAAAATGACCTAAATGATACTCCAATGACACAAATGAACTTATTGGATGCACAACATTGGTTAGAAACCCTAATTGGACAAGAATAAGCCTAGGGAGGACGAAAATGACCTAAATGATACTCCAATGACACAAATGAACTTATTGGATGCACAACATTGGTTAGAAACCCTAATTGGACAAGAATAAGCCTAGGGAGGACGAAAATGACCTAAATGATACTCCAATGACACAAATGAACTTATTGGATGCACAACATTGGTTAGAAACCCTAATTGGACAAGAATAAGCCTAGGGAGGACGAAAATGACCTAAATGATACTCCAATGACACAAATGAACTTATTGGATGCACAACATTGGTTAGAAACCCTAATTGGACAAGAATAAGCCTAGGGAGGACGAAAATGACCTAAATGATACTCCAATGACACAAATGAACTTATTGGATGCACAACATTGGTTAGAAACCCTAATTGGACAAGAATAAGCCTAGGGAGGACGAAAATGACCTAAATGATACTCCAATGACACAAATGAACTTATTGGATGCACAACATTGGTTAGAAACCCTAATTGGACAAGAATAAGCCTAGGGAGGACGAAAATGACCTAAATGATACTCCAATGACACAAATGAACTTATTGGATGCACAACATTGGTTAGAAACCCTAATTGGACAAGAATAAGCCTAGGGAGGACGAAAATGACCTAAATGATACTCCAATGACACAAATGAACTTATTGGATGCACAACATTGGTTAGAAACCCTAATTGGACAAGAATAAGCCTAGGGAGGACGAAAATGACCTAAATGATACTCCAATGACACAAATGAACTTATTGGATGCACAACATTGGTTAGAAACCCTAATTGGACAAGAATAAGCCTAGGGAGGACGAAAATGACCTAAATGATACTCCAATGACACAAATGAACTTATTGGATGCACAACATTGGTTAGAAACCCTAATTGGACAAGAATAAGCCTAGGGAGGACGAAAATGACCTAAATGATACTCCAATGACACAAATGAACTTATTGGATGCACAACATTGGTTAGAAACCCTAATTGGACAAGAATAAGCCTAGGGAGGACGAAAATGACCTAAATGATACTCCAATGACACAAATGAACTTATTGGATGCACAACATTGGTTAGAAACCCTAATTGGACAAGAATAAGCCTAGGGAGGACGAAAATGACCTAAATGATACTCCAATGACACAAATGAACTTATTGGATGCACAACATTGGTTAGAAACCCTAATTGGACAAGAATAAGCCTAGGGAGGACGAAAATGACCTAAATGATACTCCAATGACACAAATGAACTTATTGGATGCACAACATTGGTTAGAAACCCTAATTGGACAAGAATAAGCCTAGGGAGGACGAAAATGACCTAAATGATACTCCAATGACACAAATGAACTTATTGGATGCACAACATTGGTTAGAAACCCTAATTGGACAAGAATAAGCCTAGGGAGGACGAAAATGACCTAAATGATACTCCAATGACACAAATGAACTTATTGGATGCACAACATTGGTTAGAAACCCTAATTGGACAAGAATAAGCCTAGGGAGGACGAAAATGACCTAAATGATACTCCAATGACACAAATGAACTTATTGGATGCACAACATTGGTTAGAAACCCTAATTGGACAAGAATAAGCCTAGGGAGGACGAAAATGACCTAAATGATACTCCAATGACACAAATGAACTTATTGGATGCACAACATTGGTTAGAAACCCTAATTGGACAAGAATAAGCCTAGGGAGGACGAAAATGACCTAAATGATACTCCAATGACACAAATGAACTTATTGGATGCACAACATTGGTTAGAAACCCTAATTGGACAAGAATAAGCCTAGGGAGGACGAAAATGACCTAAATGATACTCCAATGACACAAATGAACTTATTGGATGCACAACATTGGTTAGAAACCCTAATTGGACAAGAATAAGCCTAGGGAGGACGAAAATGACCTAAATGATACTCCAATGACACAAATGAACTTATTGGATGCACAACATTGGTTAGAAACCCTAATTGGACAAGAATAAGCCTAGGGAGGACGAAAATGACCTAAATGATACTCCAATGACACAAATGAACTTATTGGATGCACAACATTGGTTAGAAACCCTAATTGGACAAGAATAAGCCTAGGGAGGACGAAAATGACCTAAATGATACTCCAATGACACAAATGAACTTATTGGATGCACAACATTGGTTAGAAACCCTAATTGGACAAGAATAAGCCTAGGGAGGACGAAAATGACCTAAATGATACTCCAATGACACAAATGAACTTATTGGATGCACAACATTGGTTAGAAACCCTAATTGGACAAGAATAAGCCTAGGGAGGACGAAAATGACCTAAATGATACTCCAATGACACAAATGAACTTATTGGATGCACAACATTGGTTAGAAACCCTAATTGGACAAGAATAAGCCTAGGGAGGACGAAAATGACCTAAATGATACTCCAATGACACAAATGAACTTATTGGATGCACAACATTGGTTAGAAACCCTAATTGGACAAGAATAAGCCTAGGGAGGACGAAAATGACCTAAATGATACTCCAATGACACAAATGAACTTATTGGATGCACAACATTGGTTAGAAACCCTAATTGGACAAGAATAAGCCTAGGGAGGACGAAAATGACCTAAATGATACTCCAATGACACAAATGAACTTATTGGATGCACAACATTGGTTAGAAACCCTAATTGGACAAGAATAAGCCTAGGGAGGACGAAAATGACCTAAATGATACTCCAATGACACAAATGAACTTATTGGATGCACAACATTGGTTAGAAACCCTAATTGGACAAGAATAAGCCTAGGGAGGACGAAAATGACCTAAATGATACTCCAATGACACAAATGAACTTATTGGATGCACAACATTGGTTAGAAACCCTAATTGGACAAGAATAAGCCTAGGGAGGACGAAAATGACCTAAATGATACTCCAATGACACAAATGAACTTATTGGATGCACAACATTGGTTAGAAACCCTAATTGGACAAGAATAAGCCTAGGGAGGACGAAAATGACCTAAATGATACTCCAATGACACAAATGAACTTATTGGATGCACAACATTGGTTAGAAACCCTAATTGGACAAGAATAAGCCTAGGGAGGACGAAAATGACCTAAATGATACTCCAATGACACAAATGAACTTATTGGATGCACAACATTGGTTAGAAACCCTAATTGGACAAGAATAAGCCTAGGGAGGACGAAAATGACCTAAATGATACTCCAATGACACAAATGAACTTATTGGATGCACAACATTGGTTAGAAACCCTAATTGGACAAGAATAAGCCTAGGGAGGACGAAAATGACCTAAATGATACTCCAATGACACAAATGAACTTATTGGATGCACAACATTGGTTAGAAACCCTAATTGGACAAGAATAAGCCTAGGGAGGACGAAAATGACCTAAATGATACTCCAATGACACAAATGAACTTATTGGATGCACAACATTGGTTAGAAACCCTAATTGGACAAGAATAAGCCTAGGGAGGACGAAAATGACCTAAATGATACTCCAATGACACAAATGAACTTATTGGATGCACAACATTGGTTAGAAACCCTAATTGGACAAGAATAAGCCTAGGGAGGACGAAAATGACCTAAATGATACTCCAATGACACAAATGAACTTATTGGATGCACAACATTGGTTAGAAACCCTAATTGGACAAGAATAAGCCTAGGGAGGACGAAAATGACCTAAATGATACTCCAATGACACAAATGAACTTATTGGATGCACAACATTGGTTAGAAACCCTAATTGGACAAGAATAAGCCTAGGGAGGACGAAAATGACCTAAATGATACTCCAATGACACAAATGAACTTATTGGATGCACAACATTGGTTAGAAACCCTAATTGGACAAGAATAAGCCTAGGGAGGACGAAAATGACCTAAATGATACTCCAATGACACAAATGAACTTATTGGATGCACAACATTGGTTAGAAACCCTAATTGGACAAGAATAAGCCTAGGGAGGACGAAAATGACCTAAATGATACTCCAATGACACAAATGAACTTATTGGATGCACAACATTGGTTAGAAACCCTAATTGGACAAGAATAAGCCTAGGGAGGACGAAAATGACCTAAATGATACTCCAATGACACAAATGAACTTATTGGATGCACAACATTGGTTAGAAACCCTAATTGGACAAGAATAAGCCTAGGGAGGACGAAAATGACCTAAATGATACTCCAATGACACAAATGAACTTATTGGATGCACGAGATTGGTTAAAAACCCTAATTGGACATAAATAAGCCTAGGGAGGATGAAAATGATATAAATATTCATCCAGTGACACCAATGAACTTATTAGATGCACAAGATTGGTTAAAAACGCAAATTGGACAAGAATAAGCCTTGCGTGGACGAAAATGACCTAAATGTTAATCCAGTGGCACACACACACATATTGGATGCAGAAGATTGGTTAAAATCCCTAATTGAATAAGAATAAGCATAGGGAGGATGAAAACGACCTAAATGTTAATCCAATGACACAAATGAACTTATTGGATGCACAAGATTGGTTAAAAACCCTAATTTGACAAGAATAAACCCATGGAGTACGAAAATGACCTAAATGTTCATCCAATGACACAAACAAACCTACTGGATGCACCCGATTGGTTAAAAACCCTAATTGGACAACAATAAACTTAGGGAGGATGAAAATGACATAAATGTTCATCCAATGACACAAATGAACTTATTAGATGCACAAGATTGGTTAAAAACCCAAATTGGACAAAAATAAGCATAGCGAGGACGAAAATGACCTAAATGTTAATCCAATGACACAAACACACCTATTGGATGCAGAAGATTGGTTAAAAACCCTAATTGAACAAGAATAAGCTTAGGGAGGAATAAAATGACCTAAATGTTAATCCACTGACACAAATGAACTTATTGGATGCACAAGATTGGTTAAAAACCCTAATTAGACAAGAATAAGCCTAGGGAAGATGAAAATCACATAAATGTTAATCCAATGACACAAACAAACCTATTGGATGCACGTGATTGGTTAAAAACCCTAATTGGACAAGAATAAGCCTAGGGAGGATGAAAATGATAAAAATATTCATCCAATGACACCAATGAACTTTTTAGATGCACAAGATTGGTTAAAAACCCAAATTGGACAAGAATAAACCTAGGGAGGACGAAAATGACCTAAATGTCCAACCAATGACACAAACATGTTGGTATCAGTGACCTCGCAATTAACAGAAAATATATCAGTTTTCGTTACAAAATTA
>NW_027336865.1:1412-1650 GCF_000331145.2 Cicer arietinum | reverse complement strand
TTTGTGTCATTGGATGAACATTTAGGTCCTTTTCGTCCTCCCTAGGCTTATTCTTGTCAAATTGGGGTGTTTAACCAATCTTGTGCATCCCATTGGTGTGTTTGTTTCTTTGGATGAACATTTAGGTCATTTTCGTCCTCCCTAGGCTTATTCTTTTCCAATAAGAGTTTTTAACCAATCTTGTGCATCCAATAGGTGTGTTTGTGTTATTGGATGAACATTTAGGTCATTTTAGTCC
>NW_027336865.1:0-400 GCF_000331145.2 Cicer arietinum | reverse complement strand
GTCCTCCCTAGGCTTATTCTTGTCCAATTACGGTTTTTAACCAATCTTGTGCATCCAATTGGTGTGTTTGTGTCATTCGATGAACATTTTCGTCATTTTCGTTCTCCCTAGGCTTATTCTTGTCCATATAGGGTTTTTAAACAATCTTGTGCATCCAATAAATTCATTTGTGTAATTGGATTAACAATTTGGTCATTTTAGTCCCCCATAGGCTTATTCTTGTCCAATTAGGGTTTTTAACCAATCTTGTGCATCCCATAAGTTCATTTGTGTCATTGGATGAACATTTAGGTCATTTTGGTCCTCCTTAGGCTTATTCTTGTCCTATTTGGGTTTCTAACCAATCTTGTGCATCCAAGAAGTTCATTTGTGTAATTGGATGAACATTTAGGTCATTTTC
>NW_027336864.1:0-1655 GCF_000331145.2 Cicer arietinum | reverse complement strand
TTGAAACATATAACATAGTGCATCAGAAACAATGAAGTTTATATGTATCAAGTCAAAATCAATTAATGCAATTAATGAGCAACTTAGATGACTAAGCCAAATGATATAACATTTAAAAAAAATTCATCATACATCACAGAATTATAACAAGTCAGAGCAAAAACAGTATGAAACCTTAATGGTCCTAATCACCTAGTCTAGGCTGGTCCTCACTATCATCTATGGGAGAGGTTGAGACCGCTGTATTAACCTCAGCAGGTGTCTCCTCACCGTGAGTCTCAGGGTTATCTAGGGGATCCGGGTTAGGTTCATCTGCAGCTTGACGACCAATATCCGCGACGTCTTCAAACGACAACTTGATGCCTAGGTGTGCTTGAATCGCATCCACATCCTGAACAACCGAGTTCAAGGATGCTTGCAGATGGACTGAGATTCCAACACTTTGGCATTGTGTGCCATCTGAGCTTCAATGAATTCCATTATTCTGTTTACAAAATCAGGAGTAGCAGATTCAGTGACTGGTTGAGGCTGAGGCTGGGCTGGTTCAACAGCAGCTTGAGGTCTTATCCATTTGCCGTGTAACCGTTTCAATTGCATTTGATTCACAATAGATTCACCGAACACTAGGGTGGTTTTAGCATATTCCTCATTTCCAAATGAAACCTTGAAGTGTTTGAGAATTTTTGTGATCAACTGTGGATAAGGCAGCATCAGCTTGCTTTGAGATGCTTCCAACATGTGCCTTAGCACAATCCAACACCAGCTCATCCTTAACTCTTTGGATAAGCCCCATAACAGTATGATGTCCAACTTCTGGACTACTGCATGGTTTCCCGATCTTGGTAACAGCATACGCGTCAGAGTATACATCAACATCCTCTGTTGAACCTTCATTTGACCAATGGGCAGTGAAATCGATTCAACGAACCCATCGACCATCAGGTCTTTAACTGCGGTATGCCTATCAAGTGTTTCTTCCCAACCTTCATCAGCAGTGTCAGCTTCCGAGCTGCCATCAATAGATTTTCCGTAGAAAGGCAATCCAGACAAAGTAGAGAAGTCATCAAAGGACATTGCAATCCTTTTTCCTTTAACTAAAGCAGTAAATCCTTCTTCAACCATCTTGAATGTAGAATAAAACTCCCTGATCAGCCTTGGATAGCTATCAAGTGTAGAAGACAGAAAACTCTCCAATCCATGAAACCTGAGGTGGTTCTGAAACGTGAATTCCACAACATCAAAATATGCAAAATCCATGGTTCTTGCCTCATGAATTTTCCTTTTTGCAAAGTCTGTTGACAGAGATGGTTGTGCCTCCTTTTCCTTTGGTGCTGAGACCTTCTTGGGAGGTGGAGAAGAATTAGGTTTCTTCTTCCTTTTCTGAGTTATTTCTTTCATGGCATCAGCCATGAGCTTCTCTGTAGGGGGTTCTTTGCGTTTCTTCGTCTTTTCTTGGATTGGTGCGGGAGCCTTGCCCTTATCTTTGGCAAGTATTTTGTGAGTTGGGATGGGTACTCTCTTTGTCAAAGTTGGAGGTGGTGAAGGTGTTTCACTGGTGGAAGAAGATGAGGGAGATGGAGTACGGGCTTGGCTCTGTTTTACACGTGCCATATCAACAATTTGATGTAGATTCGAAGTAGGTAGAATGTAGAATG
>NW_027336863.1:0-1038 GCF_000331145.2 Cicer arietinum | reverse complement strand
AATGTTCATCCAATGACACAAACACACCAATTGGATGCACAAGATTGGTTAAAACCCTAATTGAACAAGAATAAGCCAAGGGTGCACGAAAATGACCTAAATGTTCGTCCAATTACACAAATCAACTTATTGGATGCACAAGATAGGTTAAAAACCCTAATTGGAAAAGAGTAAGCCAAGGGAGGACGAAAATGACCTAAATGTTCATCCAATTACACAAATCAACTTATTGGATGCACAAGATAGGTTAAAAACCCTAATTGGACAAGAATAAGCCTAGGGAGGACGAAAACGACCTAAATGTTCATCCAATGACACAAATGAATTTATGGGATGCACAAGATTGGTTAAAAACCATAATTGGAAAAGAGTAAGCCAAGGGAGGACGAAAATGACCTAAATGTTCATCCATTGACACAAATGAACTTATGGGACGCACAGGATTTGTTGAAAACCGTAATTGGACAAGAATAAGCCTAGGGAGGACGAAAATGACCTAAATGTTCGTCCAATTACACAAATGAACTTATTGGATGCACAAGATAGGTTAAAAACCCTAATTGGACAAGAATAAGCCTAGGGAGGACGAAAATGACCTAAATGTTCATCCAATGACACAAATGAACATATTGGATGCACAAGATAGGTTAAAAACCCTAATTGGACAAGAATAAGCCTAGGGAGGACGAAAATGACCTAAATGTTCATCCAATGACACAAATGAACATATTGGATGCACAAGATAGGTTAAAAACCCTAATTGGACAAGAATAAGCCTAGGGAGGACGAAAATGACCTAAATGTTCGTCCAACGACACAAACACACATATTGGATGCACTAGATAGGTTAATAACCCTAATTGGACGAGAATAAGCCTAGGGTGCACGAAAATGACCTAAATGTTCGTCCATTGACACAAACACACCAATTGGACGCACAAGATTGGTTAAAAACCCTTATTGGGAAAGAATAAGCCAGGGAGGACGAAAATGACCTAAATGTTCATCCAATGACACAAATGAACATATTGGATGCAC
>NW_027336862.1:0-1776 GCF_000331145.2 Cicer arietinum | reverse complement strand
TAAAAATAAAGGAAATCAAATCCAATGTCAATTCTATCTCGAGATAATTATTTATAAAAAATAACTAAAAATAGAAAATAGTTATAAATAATTAAAATATAACTATGTGCATACTTAACATCAGTCAACCGCACATAAAAATATTACATGAATTGGGTACGCGTATATAAACGTAAAATTGCATAAAATCTTTTTCTTTAAAATATATATTACACTAAAATACTATTATTTTTTTAAAAAATATATCAAATAATAAAATATAATATTTATTATTTGTATCTCTCATTTAATCTAATATTTATAAAACTAGCAAATCATAGAAATCACCTATATAACAAAAATTAGTCAAAAAATTTATCCTCATATATTGTAAAATAATTTTAATATCAAATTTATTATTTAAAACTGTATTTAACTAATAAAATAGTTTATTGCAAAATTTAGGGTGTTTTAATTCTCCCATTGTTAAAGAATTTCGTCTTCGGAATTTGCAGTGAGTGAACTAATATATAACTTACAACCCTCAAGATTCAAACTTAGTCTATAAATATAATTAAAACATTCAATCTCCAATTAAGCACAACATGTAAAAAAATCAACTAACATAACATGATAGACTAACATTACAAAATAAATTAATTAAACATACAACATTTATCATTCAATTATGATATAAAATGTCTATCACATTTATTATTAAATTATGAAATAAAATATCATAGAGTTACTCACTATAATTTACATATAAAACATAACATATAGATTTTGTCAATAATAGCATAGTTCATTTAGTTTAGTTAAATGAAACACATTCCAAGTATGACGTCAATTTCAACTATTTATTTCAAACCAAATATTACTAGTACAACACCTGCTTCAAGATTGGTGGCCTAACTGAGCGGTATTGAAGCCTTATATGGTCCTCCACTTTCTTCCAGATAATGAAACAGTAATTAAAAATATAGACTTACCTCATGTTTGGATATCAGCTTAACTAAACATTTATAGCATAAGCCCTTATCATATGAGTGCTTATGCATATGTTATTTCTATAATAAAAGATATAGTAAAATCAAACTGCTTTCATAAGCTATCCTTAAGAGGTTATGGAAATAAGTTGAAAACAACTTAAAATATGTGATAAACCGCTTCCATAAGCTTTGGTAAACAGTTTTACAAATATTTATGGCAGTAGATAAACTCAAATAAATCAATTCAACGAGACCCTTACAACATTAGACATCTCGATCTCTAGCTAAACATTCAAGAAATATGTAAATTTTATTGAGCACTACCTAATTCAGAGATCAAATCTCCCATCACCCCACCGTCACCACCAAAAAAGAACACACACAAACTCAAGGTGAAATCAACATAGATAACTGGCGCTAAGTCTAGATTGGCGCAATGCAATGGAATATAATGAAACACTTCTACGTTCCATTGCTTAATTCTTACCCTTTACTTCTCTATTTTGGGGATATAGGATAAATTGGTGCTTTTCTTTGTTTCCATCTTAAAAATATTCAAATAATAAAAATTGTAATTTTCATTAGTTCCATCTCATTTCATTGACTACTAGATATCCAAATACAACATGAAGCTCCTTCAGTCTTAGGGGACTTGAACACTAATGCAATGAGAAGGATTCAAAATTTCAACACTATGAAACCGTTGGGTGGACTCACTCTCCAAGTGGAATCCACCAATTTAATTATTATTATTATTATTATTATTATTATTATTATTATTATTATTATTATTAGTATTAATATT
>NW_027336861.1:0-1148 GCF_000331145.2 Cicer arietinum | reverse complement strand
AGCTTTGCCAAGAGAAAGTTTTTTGCATATAAGGATGAAACTAGGGATCATTGATCCTAGTGATCTATGATTTTTGTTGATTCTGGTATTTTTAAGTAATGTTTTCCAGTTATTTTTCAGTAATGTTTTCCAGTTAAATCGATTTGGAAATCGATTACCAGCATGGTAAATGGTTTATAAAATCGATTTGGGAATCGATTACTTTAGCCCAGGATTCAAAGTTCAGAATTTTTTTTTAACTTTCACGAGCGTCTATTTGGAAATCGATTAGTTTAGTATTCAACCTTAAGACAATCGATTTGGACATCGATTTAGTAAAACTGGAACTCGATTTGAACATCGATTTGAAATATGACCGTTACTATTTTTTTTTCTAGCCGTTGAGAATCATCATTACTGAATCGATTGAGGATTCCCAGCAACGGTAACCTAGTCGATTTGGAAATCGATTTACTAGGTTAAGAGTATAAATAGCAACAGTTCTAAATCGATTTCTGCATTTTATTTTCCAGACTTTCACTGATTTCTCTTGTCTGCTTCATTTGTCTGTCTCTGCATCTGTTAGCATCTTCATTCTACATTCTACCTACATTGAATCTACATCAAGTTACGAATATGGCTCGTGTGAAACAAACCCAGCCTCGTACTCCTTCACCCTCAACTTCTTCTACAAGTGAAACACCTTCACCCCCACCCACTTTAACAAAGAGAGTGCCAATACCCACTCACAAAATTCTTGCCAAAGATAAGGGCAAGGCTCCTGCACCAATCCAAGAGAAGACTAAGAAACGTAAGGAACCCCCAACAGAGAAGTTCATGGCTGATGCCATGAAGGAAATATCTCAAAAGAGGAAGAAGAAACCTAATTCTTCACCACCTCCCAAGAAAGTCCCAGCACCAAAGGAAAAGGAGGCACAACCCTCTCTACCAACAGACTTTGCAAATAGAAAAATTCATGAGGCAAGAACTATGGATTTTGCATATTTTGATATTGTTGAATTCACGTTTCAGAATCATCTTAGATTTCATGGACTTGAGAGTTTTCTTTCATCTACACTTGATAGCTACCCAAGACTGATAAGGGTATTTTACTCTACTTTCAAGTTGACTGAAGAAGGGTTTACTGCTCTAGTTAAAGGAAAAAGGAT
>NW_027336860.1:0-1705 GCF_000331145.2 Cicer arietinum | reverse complement strand
AGGTGTGTTTGTGTCATTGGAGTAACATTTAGGTCATTTTCGTCCTCCCTAGGCTTATTCTAACATAATTAGGGTTTTTAACCAATCTTGTGCGTTCAATAGGTGTGTTTGTGTCATTGGATTAACATTTAGGTCATTTTCATCCTCCCTAGGCTTATTCTTGTCCAATTAGGGTTTTTAACCAATCTTGTGCATCTAATAGGTGTGTTTGTGTCATTGGATTAACATTTAGGTCATTTTCATCCTCCCTAGGCTTATTCTTGTCCAATTAGGGTTTTTAACCAATCTTGTGCATCTAATAGGTGTGTTTGTGTCATTGGATTAACATTTAGGTCATTTTCATCCTCCCTAGGCTTATTCTTGTCCAATTAGGGTTTTTAACCAATCTTGTGCATCTAATAGGTGTGTTTGTGTCATTGGATTAACATTTAGGTCATTTTCATCCTCCCTAGGCTTATTCTTGTCCAATTAGGGTTTTTAACCAATCTTGTGCATACAGTAAGTGTGTTTCTGTCATTGGATTATCATTTACGTCACTTTCGTCCTCCCTAAGCTTATTCTAGTCCAATTAGGGTTTTTAACCAATCTTGTGCATCTAATAGGTGTGTTTGTGTCATTGGATTAACATTTAGGTCATTTTTGCCCTCCCTAGGCTTATTCTAATCCAATTAGGGTTTTTATCCAATTTTGTTCATTCAATAGGTGTGTTTGTTTCATTGGATTAACATTTATGTCATTTTCATCCTCCCAAGGCTTATTCTTGTCCAATTAGGGTTCTTAACCAATATTTTGCATCCAATAGGTGTGTTTGTGTCATTCGATTATCTTTTAGGTCATTTTCGTCCTCCCTAAGCTTAGTCTAGGCCAATTATAGTTTTTAACCAATCTTGTGCATCCAATAGGTGTGTTTGTGTCATTGGATTAAAAATTAGGTCATTTTCGACCTTCCTAGGCTTATTCTTGTCCAATTAGGGTTTTTAACCAATCGTGTGCATGAAATAGATGTGGTTGTGTCATTGGATTACCATTTAGCTCATTTTCGTCTTCCCTAGGCTTATTCTCGTCCAAGTAGGGTTTTTAACCAATCTTGTGCATCCAATAGGTGTGTTTGTGTCATTGGATTAACATTTACGTCACTTTCGTCCTCCCTAAGCTTATTCTAGTCCAATTAAGGTTTTTAACCAATTTTGTGCATCCAATAGGTGTGTTTGTGTCATTGGATTAACATTTACGTCACTTTCGTCCTCCCTAAGCTTATTCTAGTCCAATTAAGGTTTTTAACCAATTTTGTGCATCCAATAGGTGTGTTTGTATCATTGAATTACAATTTAAGTCATTTTTGTCCTCCCTAAGCCTATTCAATTCCAATTAGGGTTTTTAACCAATCTTGTGCATCCAATAAGTTCATTTGTGTCATTCGATTAACATTTAGGTCATTTTCGTCCTCCATAGGCTTATTCTTGTCCAAGTAGGGTTTTTAACCAATATTGTGCACCCAATAGGCGTGTTTGTGTCATTGGATTAACATTTAGGTCATTTTCGTCCTCCCTAGGCTTATTCTAATCTAATTAGGGATTTTAACCAATCTTGTGTATTCAATAAGTGTGTTTGTGTCATTGGATTAACATTTAGGATAATTTCGTCCTCCCTCGGCTTATTCTTTTCCAATTAGGGTTTTTAACCAATCTTGTGCATCCAACAGGTG
>NW_027336859.1:0-710 GCF_000331145.2 Cicer arietinum | reverse complement strand
CATCCAATGACACACACACACCTATTGGATGCACAAGATTGGT
The DNA here is from genome assembly GCF_000331145.2 of Cicer arietinum. Taxonomy (NCBI): domain Eukaryota; kingdom Viridiplantae; phylum Streptophyta; class Magnoliopsida; order Fabales; family Fabaceae; genus Cicer; species Cicer arietinum. The sequence continues at coordinate 667 of NW_027336859.1, read as the reverse complement.
TAAAAACCCTAATTGGGATAAAATAAACACAGGAAGGACGAAAATGACCTAAATGTTCCTTCAATGACACAAACACAGCTATTGGATGCACAAGATTGGTTAAAAACCCTAGTTGGACACCAATAAGTCGAGGAAGGACGAAAATGACCTAAATGTTCATCCAATGACACAAACACACCTATTGGATGCACAAGATTGGTTAAAAACCCTAGTTGGACACCAATAAGTCGAGGAAGGACGAAAATGACCTAAATGTTCATCCAATGACACAAACACACCTATTGGATGCACAAGATTGGTTAAAAACCCTAGTTGGACACCAATAAGTCGAGGAAGGACGAAAATGACCTAAATGTTCATCCAATGACACAAACACACCTATTGGATGCACAAGATTGGTTAAAAACCCTAGTTGGACACCAATAAGTCGAGGAAGGACGAAAATGACCTAAATGTTCATCCAATGACACAAACACACCTATTGGATGCACAAGATTGGTTAAAAACTCTAGTTGGACAAGAATAAGATTAGGTAGGAAGAAAATGAACTAAATGTTCATCCAATGACAGAAACACACCTATTGGATGCACAAGATTGGTTAGAAACCCTAATTGGACTAGAATAAACCTAGGAAGGACGAAAATGACCTAAATGTTCATCCAATGA
>NW_027336858.1:0-1238 GCF_000331145.2 Cicer arietinum | reverse complement strand
CATCCAATAGGTGTGTTTGTGTCATTGGATGAACATTTAAGTCATTTTCATCCTCCATAGACTCATTCTTGTCAAACTAGGGTTGTTAACCAATCCTGTGCATCCAATAGGTGTGTTTGTGTCATTGGATGAACATTTAGGTCATTTTCGTCCTCCCTAGGTTTATTGTAGTCCAATTAGGGCTTTTAACCAATCCTGTGCCTCCAATAAGTTCATTTGTGTCATAGGATTCACCTTTAGGTCATTTTCGTCCTCCCTAGGCTTATTCTTGTCCAATTAGGGCTTTTAACCAATCCTGTGCCTCCAATAAGTTCATTTGTGTCATAGGATTCACCTTTAGGTCATTTTCGTCCTCCCTAGGCTTATTCTTGTCCAATTAGGGCTTTTAACCAATCCTGTGCCTCCAATAAGTTCATTTGTGTCATAGGATTCACCTTTAGGTCATTTTCGTCCTCCCTAGGCTTATTCTTGTCCAATTAGGGCTTTTAACCAATCCTGTGCATCCAATAAGTTCATTTGTGTCATAGGATTCACCTTTAGGTCATTTTCGTCCTCCCTAGGCTCATTCTTGTCCAATTAGGGTTTTTAATCAATCTTATGCTTCCAATACATTCATTTGTGTTATTGGATGAACATTAGGTCCTTTTTCGTCCTCCCTAGGCTTATTCTTTTCCAATTAGGGTTTTTAACCAATCTGGTGCATCCAATAGGTGTGTTTGTGTCATTGGATGAACATTTAAATCATTTTCGTCCTCCATAGGTCGATTCTAGTCCAATTAGGGTTTTTAACGAATCTTGTGCATCCAATAGTTGTGTTTGTGTAATTGGATGAACATTTGGGTCATTTTCGTCCTCCTTAGGCTCATTCTTGTCCAATTAGGGTTGTTAACCAATCTTGTGCATCCAATACGTTCATTTGTGTCATTGGATGAACATTTATGTCATTTTCGTCCTCCCTAGGCTTATTCTTGTCCAATTAGGGTTTTTAACCAATCTTGTGCATCCAATAAGTTCATTTGTGTCATTGGATGAACATTTAGGTCATTTTCGTCCTCCCTAGGTTTATTCAAGTCCAATTAGGTTTTTTAACCAATCTTGTGCATCCAATAGGTGTGTTTGTGTCATTGGATGAAAATTTAGGTCATTTTCGTCCTCCCTAGGTTCATTCTTGTCCTATTAGGGTTTTTAATCAATCTTATGCTTCCAATACATTCATTTGTGTCATTGGATGAACATTT
>NW_027336857.1:0-1934 GCF_000331145.2 Cicer arietinum | reverse complement strand
TCAAATGTAGTGGAAGTATATTAAAATCAAAATGATCAAATTTCTTTAACACTTTCTCAATATAGTGAGATAGGGATAAACCAATATTTACACCATCTCTTATGATTTTAATTCTTAAAATCACATTTGTTTTACCTAAATATTTCATATCAAAATTTTTTATTAGAAAGTTTTAGTTTTTTTCTACCTCATCTAAATTGGTGTCAAAGATTAACATATAAACAAATTATAATACCATTTATATCACTACTAAAACCCTCGCTTTTAGTGACCAAATTAGAGACCAAAATAAATTGGTCTTAATAATGGCTGATTTAGAAACTGATTCTTGGTCTCTAAATCACTACATAATTAATCAATTTTAAATTGGTCTCTAAATTAGTCACAAAAATATTTTAGAGACTTAATTAGCAACTGAAATATTAATGTTAATAGTTGATAGCGTTGACCAACTATCACTACAAGTCATTTTTACATCGGGACATCAAGCCAGACAACTTCCTCATGGGTTTAGGGAGCGAGCAAATCAAGTATTTGTTTAATTCTTGTTTTTCAGCTATTTTCTTAATTTTTTTTTTATATATCATGTCATATGCATATATATCAATTTCACATTTGCCTTTTTTGTAGGTATATGTCATTGACTTTGGTCTTGCTAAAAAGTTCAGAGACAACAGTGGGGAAATAGAATAATCCTTTGTAGAGAGAATAAGAATCTGACTGGAACTGTTAGGTATGCCAGTATGAATACTTATCTTGGATTTGGTATGCTCTCTTTATCACATTTGATCAATATATTTTCTTAATGACCATTGATTTTGACCTTAGGATGTCAATTATGTGCTTTAACACAGCAAAGTCGCAGGGATGATTTAGAATCACTTGGATATGTTCTTATGATTTTGACCTGCTAAGTATTCTTGACATTTGCTCGAATTATTATGACTTAAGTTCAATAGGAGAGTCCTTATGTTTTTCAACGACGTGTTTGCTTATAAAAAAAAAAGTAAGACACAAATATAATATAGAACTTGGTTTTGCTTGGTCCATTTTAAGATCTTATGCAGAAACTGTTTGTTTTTTCTGAATTTATTTATGTTAGATTATATGTTGATGGGGACAAAAAAGGAATTGATGACGTGTCTAGTGGGACACATAGTGCACCTAAGGCATGGAGAGTGTATGTTAGAAAATCCAAGAAAGGTGAGTTGGCCTCATCACGTATGTAGGGGAGAGAGGTTGGCAAGGAGGGGATAACAAATTCTGTTAATTGTTAGTGGAGAGAAGATTCTCTCTTATTGAAGTGAGCATAGCTCTCAGGAGTAAAAGGAAGGCTTGTTTCCTTTGCTCAATTTTCCTTTATCATCAATAAAATACACTACCATATGTTGATTATTCTCTCATTAATTCTTATTGCCACATTTATAAATTGATGACCTATCAATTTGGTCCGACCTGCCGGATACATTACAAGCCAGTGAGTGTATGAATTTTTTGGTGAATGCCCCCGAAGAAGAAGATGGAAAACAAGGTTCATGCATTGGAGAACCGAATGTCAACTCTGGAGGTTGCAATTGCTGAGATTCGAGCTCAGGCTGCTGCAGATCAAGAAAGGCTCATCTCGCTCATCACTCAAATCACTCCAAGCAAGAACATGGGTGATTCTGTAAAACAGAAGGGCGATGGAGACTCAAATCACGCTAAAGACGAGCAAATCAAGAAGCTGATCCAGAAGATGCAAGGAGAAAAGCTTGACGAATTTCGTCAATCGGTGAAGAAGATTGAACTCCCAATGTTCACCGGTGATGACCCTGCCGGTTGGATTGCTCGAGCGGAGGTCTATTTTCGAGTGCAAGATATGAGTCTTGAGATCAAGGTTAGTTTGGCTCAACTCTGTATGGAAGGATCAACCATCCATTTTTTCAAAGCGCTTG
>NW_027336856.1:907-1289 GCF_000331145.2 Cicer arietinum | reverse complement strand
AAATTGAAAATAGTTATAAATAATTGAAATATAACTACGTGCATATTTAACATCAGTCAAGCGTACATAAAAGTATTACATCAATTGAGTACACGTATATACACATCAAATCACATAAAATCTTTTTCTTTAATATATATAACACTAAAATACTATTATTGTTTTAAAACTGTATCAAATAATTAAATATAATATTTATTATTTATATCGCTCATGTAATCTAGTATTGATAAAACTAGCACATCATAGAAATTACCTATATAACGAAAATTAGTCAGAAAATTTATCATCATATATTCTAAAATAATTTTAACATTAAATTAATTATTTAAAATCGTACTTAACTAATAAAATAGTTTCTTATAAAATTTAGGGTGTTACA
>NW_027336856.1:0-490 GCF_000331145.2 Cicer arietinum | reverse complement strand
ATGTAATTTTTACTTTACTTGACAACACTATTTTATTATATGTCATTATTATCTTCGTTTTGTAGTTATACTTAATAACAAAGATAATAATAAAATATAACAAAATTGAGTTGTCAAATAAATATAAAATAATTAATTTATTTGACAACTCTATTTTATTATATGTGATTATTATCTTCGTCATTGAATACAACTACAAAATGAAGATAATACTAATAATATTTAATAAAATAGAGTTGTCTAAAAAATAAGTAATTATTACTTTATTTGAAAATACTATTTTATTATATGTTATTATTATCTTCATTTTGTAGTTATACTTAATAACAAATATAATAATAAAATATAACAAAATTGAGTTGTCAAATAAATATGAAATAATTAATTTATTTGACAACTCTATTTTATTATATGTGATTATTATCTACGTCATTGAATACAACTACAAAATGAAGATAATACTAATAATATTTAATAAAATAGAGTTGTC
>NW_027336855.1:0-1713 GCF_000331145.2 Cicer arietinum | reverse complement strand
TAACTTTCCCTGTGACAAACACAATCGATTGGACAATCTATTGTGTAAAATTTCAATCAAGTTTAGTTTGGTTGCACATGATTGGGAAATCGATTAAACTAAACCCCAGGTAAGAACGTTTTCAGACAAATACATACAAATCGATTGGCACGTTGATTAACAACAAAATAGCTGAGTCACTGACTTAAACACAATCGATTGGCAAATCGATTGACAGAACTTTTGAAAACCCAGTGAACTCTGAGCTTGTGGCCAAATCGATTCTGAGTATTTGTTAATCGATTATAAAGACAAAATAAATCGATTACGAAATCGATTGATATGTGTTTCAGTTTGAACATAACATCTGCAATCGATTACGAAATCGATGGTAAGTCGATTAACATCAAAATAGCTGAGTCACTGACTTAAACACAATCGATTGGCAAATCGATTGACAGAACTTTTGAAATCCCAGTGAACTCTGAGCTTGTGGCCAAATCGATTCTGAGTATTTGTTAATCGATTATAAAGACAAAATAAATCGATTACGAAATCGATTGATATGTGTTTCAGTTTGAACATAACATCTGCAATCGATTACGAAATCGATGCATATCAGTCTTAACATAATTACTGAAAAATGTTGTTTAAAGAATCGATTGGCAAATCGATTGGCTTATATAGTTTCAAGATTCAAGAAAAACAAGACACACGATAATCGATTGGCAAATCGATTAGACTGGTTTTATCACTTTAAGAAATCGATTGGTAAATCGATTGATTAATATGTTTTTCAGAAACTATATAAACTGTCTTCAATCATTCTTCCAATAACAATTAGATAAACACTTTGAATATTCTTGATATACAAAAGAACTCTCAATAACACTTGGTTAATACATTGAGATTGCTTTTTCAGATCACAGCCAAAGAAATTATCAACAATCAATAATAGAGCTGGAAAAGTGATCTTGAAAGACAAGGGATCTCATGAACAATCTTTGAATATCCAGAATTGTGAGAAGCCACATTGACCAAGATTAAAGACTACTTTTTGTTCTTCCTTTATTCTGTTTGTAATAATACTTTGAAACAAAAACGAAAGCGAGAAAAGCCAGCTTGAAACTGGTGGCTACTTTCTTGGGTGAGAGTGCTCAACAAGAAAGAGTCGTACTTTGATTCTGTGTTAGATTGCTGAGTATCTACAAGGATCAGAGGGTGATCAATAGGAAAGAGATCATTAAGATAGATAGGTTTCGGGGATGAAACTGGACAATCTGTAATTGATTCTTTCTATTGGAGAAGAAAATCTGAAATCCGTTTGGATTGTCAGGACTGGATGTAGGTTGTCAAGTTGACAACTGAACCAGTATAAATTCTTGGTGCAATCTTCTCTAACCCTTAACTCCTTTAATTTTCTATCTTGCTATATCTGTATATGTGATTAATATTAGATGCATGTTAAACATATTCTGTGATAAGTAATATCATTTAATCTGGTATCTTGACTTGCATGCATCTTGGTTAATCTGATATCAATCTAACAGAACTTGCTATTCTTGTATGCCACAATTTAAATTCCGCTGTGTGAATGAAATTGATTTAATTTCTTAAAGAACTGATACATTCTGATATATTCCGTTTATTACGAGGTCGTACATACCAACATTGTGCATCCCATAAGTTCATTTGTGTCATTGGATGAACATATAGGTCATTTTCGTCCTCCCT
>NW_027336854.1:2351-2720 GCF_000331145.2 Cicer arietinum | reverse complement strand
GTGTGGAGTAAAATCATATTCTTTAGAAGGTTGAATTTCGAGGACGAAATTCTTTTAAGAATGATAGAATTGTAAAAGCCTAATTTATTTATATTTTTACATAATTATCTATCTTAGTAACTATCGAAATATATTATTTAATAGTTTATACTATAACCCGTGTATTTAAATTACTAAGTGATCTAAATTATTCTATTGATTTAAATATTAATCGCAAGGCCTTTGGAAAGGATGGAAACACATGTCTAGCCCAAGTACATTTAAATCAAAGAAATATTTACCCTGTACCACCAAAATATTTTCAAAATACCAAAAATACATTAATTTTTTTTTTTACTATTTCACACAATCTAAAGTTATTTTTTTTTT
>NW_027336854.1:0-2120 GCF_000331145.2 Cicer arietinum | reverse complement strand
CGGTACAAAACTAGATTCGGAAAAACTCATATACAAGTTTTTCGGTACAAAACTATTTTTTTAAATTTATTTTTTAAGTTTTTTTATTTTATTAATTTTTTTTAAAATGTTAACAGATATGGATAAACCGCTACTATTAATGGATTAAACATGCGTCGATACTACAAATATTTTTGACGCAGATCAGGTATGAATAAATATAATTAATGTTAATATTGTAAAAATATATTATTATGAATAATTATAATTTATTTTATTTAAGATATTTGATACGAGGGACGCTGTTGTGAATTGGGCAAAAGAAATCGGTATAAATAATAAATTTACTGTTATTATCAGAAGATCAGATATACAGACGAGATAGAAAGGAAGGAGAAATAAATTAATATTAGGTTGTGACAAAGGAGGAAAATACATGTGTGCTGCTAGTTGAACTCGAAGTTCAAAAAAAAAAAAGTGTGATTGTCCTTTCAAGCTTAGATCAAAACCATTAAAAGATGGTTCAAGATGGATAGTTAAAGTAATTTGTGGAATTCACAACCATGAATTACCTGATACTTTGGAGGGGCATGCATATGTTGGACGCTTAGATGATGAAGAAAGAAAGCATGTTCGTGACTTAACAAAATATAATGTTGCACTGAGACACATATTACTCTCATTGCAAGACTGAGATAAGAGTAATGTTACTAAGATCTCACAAATATATAAACAGAAGAGTATGATTCGATTGCACGTGAAAGGTAATAGAACAAAGATGCAACATTTATTTAAGTTAATTGAAGATGCAAAATATGTGCGTTGGAATAGAAAGCGTGAAAACTCCGATGTTTTGAGAGATATTTTTTGGGCGCAACCAGATTCGGTGAAGTTGTTGAATTTGTTTCCGATTGTGTTGATTTTGGACAGTACCTTCAAAACCAATAAATATATAATCCCATTACTTGAAATTTTTGGTATGACATCAACAGAGAAGAAATATAATCCCATTACGAGACACAGATCGGGTATGAATAAACTGCAGAGGAAGAAGAAATTGGACCAAAAACTGCGTTCATTTTTGTAGGAGCATAATAACTTGAATCATTCATCTTCTACAGGGGTAGAATTGGTAAAGCAGCTTCAAATTTAAGCACTTGAATCAGTTGTCTAACACTTGGCCTTAATGAATAATTAGGATTAGCACACCAAAGACCAACAACAACTAAACGTTCCATTTTCATCTCATCAAACACACCCCCAAGTTTTGTATCAACAACTTCAACAAACCTTCCTAATCTATAAAGTTCCCAAACCCAATCATATATAGCCATTTGGTCTTCCTTTGCATTAAGATCAACTGGTTTTCTTCCGCTAACTAACTCCAATGAAACAATTCCAAAACTATATATATCAGATTCCTTTGTAGCTTTACCTGTTGTGAAATATTCAGGTGCTAAATATCCCATTGTACCAGCTATAACTGTTGTTTGTGAGCCTTTTTCATGATCAACTAGTCTTGCAAACCCGAAATCGCCGACTTTAGCATTGAAATTTGTGTCCAACATAATGTTGCTTGATTTAATATCTCTATGTAGCACGCATTATTCCCATTCTTCATGAAGATACAACAACGCTGAAGCTAAATCCATTGCAATGTTGTACCTCATGTGCCATGCTAATACGCTTTTTCCGCGATATAAGTGTGAATCTAAGCTACCATTTTGCATGAATTCATATATAAGGAGTAAGTCTTTTTTTCTATGACACCAACCAATTAGTTGTACTAAATTTCTATGCCTTAGTTGGCTAATGATTTTCACTTCACTTGCATATTCCTTTATTCCTTGTTTGGATTCTCTTGATATTCTCTTTATAGCAACATTTGAATCTATGTCTTTTAAATAGCCTTTATAAACACCACCAAAACCACCTTGTCCAATCTTTTGTGATTCTTCAAAGTTATTTTTTGCACTCGCCAATTTATTGTAACAAAACCTTTTTGGTCCTGTTCCCTTTTGGAATTCATCATCCATTTTTAGGTCAAAAGTTGAATCTTCTTTTTTTCATTTTAGCCATTTTCCACATTAAAATACAAAACCATCCTAAAATAAGGAAACTTGATGCAACAACTACACCAA
>NW_027336853.1:0-1390 GCF_000331145.2 Cicer arietinum | reverse complement strand
CTCCCCCCCTAAAATTAGTTTCGTCCTCGAAACTATGCGTCGATAAATAGCTCTGGGTGTTGTGCTCTCATCTTGGCAACGAAACATCCTTGGTCCTCAATCGCTTAATCTTCCTGTCCTCAATTCTCACAGGTGGTACTTCGAATGTCAAGTTATCCTTCGGTTGGATTGTGTCTGGTTCGATCACATGCGATGGATCTGCAAGATATTTCCTCAACTGTGATATAGGAAACACGTCATGAATGTTGGACAGTATCGGAGGCAATGCAAGCCGATAAGCAACAGGCCCAATTCGTGCAGAAATCTGGTATGGTCCAATGAATTTCGGAGTCAACTTCTTCGATCTTGACGCCCTACCAACTCCCGTAGTAGGTGTGACTCTCGGAAATACATGGTCACCCTATTCGAATTCTAACAGTCTGCGACGCTTGTCCGCGTAACTCTTCTGACGATCTTGTGAAGTCTTCATTTTCTCCTTGATTTTCCTTACCTTAGCTGTAGTCTGTTGCACCATCTCTGGTCCGACGATCATATTTCCACCGTCCTTATACCAACACATGGGCGTTTGACACTTGCGCCCATATAAAGTCTCATCTGGAGCCACTCCAATACTTGCGTGGAAACTATTGTTGTAGGTGACTCAATCATAGCTTCGTTCCCAATGCTTCGTGCAACGCTCCCAAAATGTGATGTAAACTTCGGGTCACGGTCTGATACAATACTCGATGGTACTCCATGTAATCTCTAAAGGTCGCAATACCCCAGCAGGTCGCTGATGTTCCACCTTGTACGGAACATCCATCTAGTACCAAACCTAAACGCTAAGTATGACACCGACACATTGAGTACAATGTATCATTACCTAATGATAGGGCTTCCCATCCATACCAAGAATGATCTTGGGTTAATGTAGAGGTAAACAATCAAATTAATCGAGAAGTCCCTATTCTGAATGGTTATTTGACAATGTAAACATGCATAGTTTACTGTCAAAGTCTTAGCAGTAAAGCAGACACAGACAACTTCAAATGATTTACATAATCCATAGCAATGAAGGAATGGGTTGCCCTCGAATCAGAAAGTGTAGTTAGGAGGTTACCTGTAATCGCACAGTCAAGTTGAATCAGATCGCTAGATAAGTTTCCAACTTCAGCGCCGACGCAATACACCTGTCCTCTAGCAGTAGGAAGAGTAATCCTAGCTACATCCACCATTGGTTCCACCTTCGGAGCCTCGCAATTCCTTGCAAAGTGCTCTGGTTTATGGCAATTGTAGCAAGTAGTACTGTTAAAGGTACAAGCATAAGCATAATGTCATTCTTCTCCATATCGGAAACATCGTATACCTTGTCCCACTTGCCTCCCAAAGTCTTGGTTCCCTGGGTTATCCT
>NW_027336852.1:1964-5256 GCF_000331145.2 Cicer arietinum | reverse complement strand
GGATTAGAATAAACCTAGGGAGGACGAAAATGACCTAAATTTTAATCGAATGACACAAATGAATTTATTGGATGCATAAGATTGGTTAAAAGCCCTAATTGGACAAGAATAAACTTAGGGAGGAAGAAAATGGCCTAAATGTTAATCCAATGAGACAAACACACCTATTGGATGCTCAAAATTGGTTAAAACCCCTAATTGGATAAGAATAAGCCTAGGGAGGACGAAAATGACCTAAAGGTTCATTCAATGACACAAATGAACTTATTAGATGCACAACATTGGTTAAAAACCCGAATTAGACAATAATAAGCCTAGGGAAGACGAAAATGACCTAAAGGTTCATTCAATGACACAAATGAACTTATTAGATGCACAACATTGGTTAAAAACCCGAATTAGACAATAATAAGCCTAGGGAAGACGAAAATGACCTAAAGGTTCATTCAATGACACAAATGAACTTATTAGATGCACAACATTGGTTAAAAACCCGAATTAGACAATAATAAGCCTAGGGAAGACGAAAATGACCTAAAGGTTCATTCAATGACACAAATGAACTTATTAGATGCACAACATTGGTTAAAAACCCGAATTAGACAATAATAAGCCTAGGGAAGACGAAAATGACCTAAAGGTTCATTCAATGACACAAATGAACTTATTAGATGCACAACATTGGTTAAAAACCCGAATTGGACAATAATAAGCCTAGGGAAGACGAAAATGACATAAGTGTTCATCCAATGACACAAACACACCAATTGGATACACAAGATTAGTTAAAAACCCAAATTGAACAAGAATAAGCCTCGGGAAGACGAAAATGACCTAAATGTTCATCAAGTGACACAAACACACCTATTTGATGTGCAATATTACTTAAAAACCCTAATTGGACAAGATTGGTTAAAAACCCTAATTGGACAAGAATAAACCTAGGGAGGAAGAAAATGACGTAAAGGTTCATCCAATAATACAAATGAACTTATTGGATGCCCAAGATTGGTTAAAAACTCTATTTGGACAAGAATAAGCATAGGGAGGACGAAAATGACCAAAATGTTCATCCAATGACACAAACACACCTATTGGCTGCACAAGAGTGGTTAAAAACCCAAATTGGACACGATTAAGCCAAGGGATGACGAAAATGACCTAATTGTTCATCCAATGACACAAACACACCTATTGGCTGCACAAGAGTGGTTAAAAACCCAAATTGGACACGATTAAGCCAAGGGATGACGAAAATGACCTAATTGTTCATCCAATGACACAAACACACCTATTGGCTGCACAAGAGTGGTTAAAAACCCAAATTGGACACGATTAAGCCAAGGGATGACGAAAATGACCTAATTGTTCATCCAATGACACAAACACACCTATTGGATGCACAAGATTGGTTAAAACCCCTAATTGGACAAGACTAAGCTTATGGAGGACAAAAATCACCTAAATGTTAATCCTATGACACAAATGAACGTATTGGATGCGCAAGATTGGTTAAAAACCCTTATTGGACAAGAATAAACCTAGGGAGGACGAAAATGACCTAAATGTTCATCCAATGACACAAACACATCTATTGGATGCACAAGATAGGTTAAAAACCCTAATTGGACAAGAATAAGTCTAGGGAGGACGAAAAAGACCTAAATGTTCATCCAATGACACAAACACATCTATTGGATGCACAAGATAGGTTAAAAACCCTAATTGGACAAGAATAAGTCTAGGGAGGACGAAAAAGACCTAAATGTTCATCCAATGACACAAACACATCTATTGGATGCACAAGATAGGTTAAAAACCCTAATTGGACAAGAATAAGTCTAGGGAGGACGAAAAAGACCTAAATGTTCATCCAATGACACAAACACATCTATTGGATGCACAAGATAGGTTAAAAACCCTAATTGGACAAGAATAAGTCTAGGGAGGACGAAAAAGACCTAAATGTTCATCCAATGACACAAACACATCTATTGGATGCACAAGATAGGTTAAAAACCCTAATTGGACAAGAATAAGTCTAGGGAGGACGAAAAAGACCTAAATGTTCATCCAATGACACAAACACATCTATTGGATGCACAAGATAGGTTAAAAACCCTAATTGGACAAGAATAAGTCTAGGGAGGACGAAAATGACCTAAATGTTCATCAAGTGACACAAACACACCTATTTGATGTGCAATATTACTTAAAAACCCAAATTGGACAAGATTGGTTAAAAACCCTAATTGGACAAGAATAAACCTAGGAAGGAAGAAAATGACCAAAATGTTCATCCAATGACACAAACACACCTATTGGATGCACAAGAATGGTAAAAAAAAACTTTATTGGAGTAAAATAAATCTAGGGAGGATGAAAATGACCACAATGTTCATCCAATGACACAATTGAACTTATTGGATGCATAAGATTGGTTAAAAGACCCTAATTCGACAAGAATAAGCCTAGCGAGGATGAAAATTACCTAAATGTTCATCCAATGACAAAAACACACCTATTGGCTGCACAAGAGTGGTTAAAAACCCAAATTGAACAAGAATAAGCCTCGGGAAGACGAAAATGACCTAAATGTTCATCAAGTGACACAAACACACCTATTGGATGCACAAGATTAGTTAAAAACCCAAATTGAACAAGAATAAGCCTCGGGAAGACGAAAATGACCTAAATGTTCATCAAGTGACACAAACACACCTATTGGCTGCACAAGAGTGGTTAAAAACCCAAATTGGACACGATTAAGCCAAGGGATGACGAAAATGCCCTAAATGTTCATCCGATGACACAAACACTCCTATTGGATGCACAGGATTGGTTAAAACCCCTAATTGGACAAGACTAAGCTTAGGGAGGACAAAAATCACCTAAATGTTAATCCTATGACACAAATGAACGTATTGGATGCGCAAGATTTGTTAAAACCCCTAATTGGACTAGAATAAACTTAGGGAGAACGAAAATGACCTAAATGTTCATCCAATGACACTAATAAACTTATTGGATGCACAAGATTGGTTAAAAACTCTAATTGGACGAAAATTGCCTAAATGTTCATCCAATGACACAAATGAACTTATTGGATGCATAAGATTAGTTAAAAAAAACCCTAATTCAACAAGAATAAGCCTAGGGAGGACGAAAAACAGCTAAATGTTCATCCAATGACACAAACGCAGTTATTGGACGCACAAGATTGGTTAAAAACGCTAATTGGACTAGAATAATCCTAGGGAGGACGAAAATGACCTAAATGTTCATCCAATGA
>NW_027336852.1:0-1885 GCF_000331145.2 Cicer arietinum | reverse complement strand
TGACCTAAATGTTCATCAAGTGACACAAACACACCAAATTGCACAAGAATAAGCTTAGGGAAGGTGAAAATGACTTAAATGTTAATCCAATGACAGAAATGAACTTATTGGACGCACAAGATTGGTTAATAACCCTAATTGGACTAGAATAATCCTAGGGAGGACGAAAATGACCTAAATGTTCATCCAATCACACAGATGAACTAATTGGAAGCACAAGAATGGTTAAAAACCATAATTGGAAAAGAATAGGCGTAGGGAAGACGAAAATGACATATATGTTCATCCAATGACACAAACACACCTATTGGATGCACAAGATTGGTTAAAAACCCTAATTGGACAAGTATAAGCCTAGGGAGGACGAAAATAACCTAAATGTTCATCCAATGACAGAAATGAACTTATTAGTTCACAACATTGGTTAAAAACCCAAATTGGACAATAATAAGCCTAGGGAGGACGAAAATGGCATAAATGTTCATCCAATGACACAAACACACCTATTGGATGCAAAAGATAAGTTAAAAACCCAAATTGCACCAGAATAAGCTTAGGGAAGATGAAAATGACCTAAATGTTCATCAAGTGACACAAACACACCAAATTGCACAAGAATAAGCTTAGGGAAGGTGAAAATGACTTAAATGTTAATCCAATGACAGAAATGAACTTATTGGACGCACAAGATTGGTTAAAAACCCTAACTGGACAAGAATAAACCTACGGAGGACGAAAATGACTTAAAGGTTTATCCAATGACACAAATGAACTTATTGGATGCACAAGATTGGTTAAAAACTCTATTTGGGCAAGAATAAGTCCAGGGGGGACGAAAATGACCTAAATGTTCATCCAATGACACAAACACACCTATTGGATATACAAGATTGGTAAAAAAAAAAACCCTAATTAGACTAGAATAAGCCTAGGGAGGACGAAAATGACCTCAATGTTCATCCAATTACCCAAATGAACTTATTGGATGCATAAGATTGGTTAAGAAAGCCTAATTCGACAAGAATAAGCCTAAGGTTGACGAAAATGACATAAATGTTCATCCAATGACACAAACACTCCTATTGGATGCACAAGATTGGTTAAAACCCTTAATTGGACTAGAATAAATCTAAGGAGGACAAAAATGACCTAAATGTTCATCCAATCACTCAAACACACCTATTGGATGCACAAGATTGGTTAAAAACCCTAATTGGACTAGAATAAATCTAAGGAGGACAAAAATGACCTAAATGTTCATCCAATCACTCAAACACACCTATTGGATGCACAAGATTGGTTAAAAACCCTAATTGGACTAGAATAAATCTAAGGAGGACAAAAATGACCTAAATGTTCATCCAATCACTCAAACACACCTATTGGATGCACAAGATTGGTTAAAAACCCTAATTGGACTAGAATAAATCTAAGGAGGACAAAAATGACCTAAATGTTCATCCAATCACTCAAACACACCTATTGGATGCACAAGATTGGTTAAAAACTCTAATTGGACAAGAATACGACTAGGGAGGACGAAAATGACCTAAAGGTTCATCCAATGACACCAATGAACTTATTGGGTGAAGATGATTGGTTAAAAACTCTAATTGGACAAGAATAAATCTAGGGAGGACAAAAATGATCTAAATGTTCATCCAATGACACAAATGAACTTATTGGATGCATAAGATTTGTTAAAAAACCCTAATTCGTTAAGAATAAGCCTAAGGAGGACGAAAATTACCTAAATGTTCATCCAATGACAAAAACACACCTACTGGCTGCACAAATTTGGTTAAAAACCCAAATTGGACACGAATAGGCCAAGGGAGGACGAAAATGACCTAAATGTTCATCCAATGACACAAACACACCTATT
>NW_027336851.1:1802-2229 GCF_000331145.2 Cicer arietinum | reverse complement strand
TCATGATAATTAGATAATAATTTAAAGAGTTGTTCAACAAGGTATAAACATAACATGGGTTCATAAGCAACACAGCAATATCACCCACAGCAATATCACAACAGTTTTAACAACATGAACATAATAACATAATCACTAAACAGAACACATAAACATAAAAACATAATCATTCTCCCCCTGAATTTGGCAGCAGCAAAAAGAAATAACAGCAGATTTAATCTGAGGAGGCTGGGTCATCTGATGAGGATGAAGGAGATGGAACATCAGAGTTTGGCTGGGCTGGTAGCTCAGGAGGATGATCTCCAGGAGCAATAGTAGGAACCAAGTGTTTGGTAACCCATTCAAGAATGAGCCCAAACTGAACCAAAGAATTCTGAAAATGAGTGAAGCGCTGAAGAATTTTCTTCTGGTCTTTCCTAATTAATTT
>NW_027336851.1:0-872 GCF_000331145.2 Cicer arietinum | reverse complement strand
GTTGGCAGAAATTTTTGTGGATGATGAAGGGGGTCTTGATGAAAGTATTTTGGTCTTTTTGGGAGTTGGAGTTTTGGAAAATGATTTTGCAGGAGGAGGTTGTGGTGTTGGTTCAACATGAGGAGTGGTCTCTGAATCATCAGAGTTGATGATATGAATCGTGTTGTCCTGAGGGGTTGCCTTGTTGGTCGAAACAGCTCCAGACATGATTCTGGAGGAGCGCCTGGAAGGAGTTGAGGAGGAGGATTTTTTTGATGATTTTTGGAGGAGTGGAGCTTTTGGATGGTTGAGATGAAGAAATGGTGTTCATGGAAGTTTCTTCAGATTGGTTTTCTTCATTATAGTCTGACTCAGTGCTTGAGTAGACATCTTGGTTTTTCTCAGGTTCTTGGCAGGATTTTTTACGTTTTACAATCATCTTGATTCGAGCCATTGATGCAGGAAGGTGAGGGAAGAAACTGTTGAGTGATGAACGGTTTTCTGGGTAAAGGTTGATGAGAGAAAATGATAGAGGATGGGAAACAAATAGACGAGGATGGGAAATGAGCAGAGAGAACGTGTGAGTAACTGTGAGAGAACGTGAGGAATCGTGAAAAGACGTGAGGAGACAGGAAAAATAAATGCGCCGTATGCCTAGGCCGCTAGGGAGATGATGGATTTGATGGATGAGACACATGGCCGTAAATGCATTTAATGCAGGGCGTGAAGCACGGAGGCATGCGCCACGCGTGCTGTCCAATGGCAGAGAAGACGTGCCACTTTTCTCTAAGCTGCCACGTCAGGGAGCGTTTCACTAAACTGGACATTCTGTCCTCTGATGGGTTTCCTATCCTCTCAAGCCTAACTAAAAATGTAAATATTTAAAAAGCAAC
>NW_027336850.1:0-1349 GCF_000331145.2 Cicer arietinum | reverse complement strand
GGTTTTTAACCAATGTTGTGCATCCAATAGGTGTGTTTGTGTCATTGGGTGAACATTTAGGTCTTTTTCATCCTCCCTAAGCCTATTCTTGTCCACTTAGGGATTTTAACCAATTTTGTGCATCCAATAGGTGTGTTTGTGTCATTGGATGAACATTTAGGTTATTTTCGTCCTCTCGTGGCTTATTCTTGTCCAATTAGGGTTTTTCACCAATCTTGTGTATCCAATAGGTGTGTTTGTGTCATTGGATTCACATTTAGACCATTTTCGTCCTCCATAGGCTTATTCTTGTCCAATTAGGGTTTTTAACCAATCTTGTGCATCCACATTGGATGAACATTTAGGTCATTTTTGTCCTAATTAGGCCTATTCTTGTCCAATTAGGGTTTTTAACCAATCTTGTGCATCCAATAAGTTCATTTGTGTCATTAGATTAACATTTAGGTCATTTTCGTCCTCCTTAGGCTTATTCTTGTTCCATTAGGGTTTTTAACCAATCTTTTGCATCCAATAGGTGTGTTTGTGTCATTTGATGAACATTTAGGTTATTTTTTCCTCCCTAGGCTTATTCTTGTCCAATTAGGATTTTTAACCAATCTAGTGTTGGTATCAGTGACCTCGCAATAAAGAAAATATATCAGTTTTCGTTACCAAATTAATCTGTATCAAGCGCACAGCGGAAATTAAATTTTGAGGCATGCAAAGTTAGCAATATAGAAAATTAAAGAGAGAGAGTTAGAGAAGAAGACACAGAGATTTATCCTGGTTCGGTTGTTCCACAACAACCTACGTCCAGTCCTGAAAATCCAATCGGATTTCAGATTTTCTTCTCCTTCAATAGAAAGAATCAATTACAAAGATTTTCCAGTTTCCTCCCTGAAACCTATCAATCTCTAATTATATCTTTCCTATTGAATACCCTCTGATCCTTGAAGACACTCAGCAGCCTATCACAGAATCAAAGTGCGACTCTTTCTTGTTGAATCCTCTCAACCAAGAAAGTAGCCACCAGTTTCGAGCTGGCTTTTCTTGCGTTCTATTTCGTTCAAAGTTTGATTACAGAAAGAATAAAGATTGTAAAACAAAAGGGTCTTCAATCTTTATGAATGTTGCTCTTCACAAATCTGGATCTTCATGGATTGTTCTTGAGCACATTATCATTTCTCTTAGATTGTCAACAAACTGTATTGAGATCTGTAATCACAATTATGAAGTTGTTAGTTTGTTGTTATGAACAGCTAAGAGCGTTGTGAGAAATTATGAAGGTTATGAAAATGTTATGTAACAGTTCTCAGAAGTTATTAGAATAAAGATTGAAAGACATCTTATATAGTTTCTGAAAAACCACT
>NW_027336849.1:1052-1669 GCF_000331145.2 Cicer arietinum | reverse complement strand
ATCACTATCATTATTCATATCTCATCACATAAACTCATCACAATTTTATAGAATCAATATCATAAATAGAACATCATCATTATCATCGCATAAACTTATCATAGATTTATATTATAAATCACACATCATCATCGAATTAACTTACATTATACACTACATTCACATAAACTCATTTAATCAAACATATGCACTAAATTCATTTGAAATCAAATATCACAATGATATCAAATATCACAATAACATCAAATATCACAATAACATCAAATATCACAATAACATCAAATATCACAATAACATCAAATATCACAATAACATCAAATATCACAATAACATCAAATATCACAATAACATCAAATATCACAATAACATCAAATATCACAATAACATCAAATATCACAATAACATCAAATATCACAATAACATCAAATATCACAATAATTTTAAATATCACAATAATATCAAATATCACAATAATGTTAAATATCACAATAATATAAAATATCACACATTTAACGAAATTAAATCAATCAACACCTTATAAATATTTCTATTTCACATTTTAATCTCACAATTTTCGTATTTGCAGATTAATTAATTTATCACTCAAAGGGCTATTG
>NW_027336849.1:0-444 GCF_000331145.2 Cicer arietinum | reverse complement strand
ATACTCTTCCAAACATCATTAAATTTTCAAAACATTACTAATATTTCATAATTAATATATGCTAAATTAGAGTAATTAAAATAATCAATATAAAAAAACATATTACTAATAATTAAAACTCTCACATTCAAAATAATATCTACAATTATACTTATTTCTCAAAATACTCACATTATAATAATACCATCATATTAGAAAATAGTCAAAATTATAAAATAAATAAATATTACACCAACACTTTATATTAATTACTAAATCATAATAAATATATATAAAATCACAATGTCATAAAAAAGTATAAAAAATTAAAAGAAATCAAACACAATATCAATTTTATCTCAAGATATTATTTATAAAAAAAATAACTAAAAATAGAAAGTTGTTATAAATAATTGAAATATAACTACGTGCATACTTAATATCAGTCAAACGCACACAAAAATA
>NW_027336848.1:0-1194 GCF_000331145.2 Cicer arietinum | reverse complement strand
TTATTGCATGCACAAGATTGGTTAAAAACCTTAATTGGACAAGAATAAGTCTAGGGAGGATAAGAATAAGTATAGGGAGGAAGAAAATGACCTAAATGTTCATTCAATGACACAAACACACCTGTTGAATGCACAAGATTGGTTAAAAACCCTAATTGGACAAGAATAAGCCTAGGGAGGACGAAAATGAGAAAAATGTTAATCCAATGACATAAATGAACATATTGGATGCACAAGATTAGTTAAAAACTTTAATTGGACAACAATAAGGCTAGGGAGGACGAAAATGAGAAAAATGTTAATCCA
Source organism: Cicer arietinum (assembly GCF_000331145.2). Lineage (NCBI taxonomy): Eukaryota > Viridiplantae > Streptophyta > Magnoliopsida > Fabales > Fabaceae > Cicer > Cicer arietinum. The sequence continues at coordinate 888 of NW_027336848.1, read as the reverse complement.
ATGACACAAATGAACTTATTGGATGCACAAGATTGGTTAAAAACTCTAATTGGACAAGAATAAGCCTAGGGAGGACTTAATCCAATGACACAAATGAACATATTGGATGCACAAGATTGGTTAAAAACCCTAATTGGACAAGAATAAGTCTAGGGAGGACAAAAATGACCTAAATGTTCATCCAATGAAACAAATTAACATATTGGATGCACAAGATTGGTTAAAAACCCTAATTGGACAAGAATAACCCTAGGGAGGACGAAAATGACCTAAATGTTAATCCAATGACACAAATGAACATATTGGATGCACAAGATTGGTTAAAAACCCTAATTGGACAAGAATAACACTAGGGAGGACAAAAATGACCTAAATGTTCATCCAATGAAACAAATTAACATATTGGATGCACAAGATTGGTTAAAAACCCTAGGGAGGAAGAAAATGTCAAAAATGTTAATCCAATGACACAAATGAATTTATTGGATGCACAAGATTGGTTAAAAACCCTAATTGGACAAGAATAAGTATAGGGAGGACGAAAATTACCTAAACGTTCATCCAATGACACAAACACACCTTTTGGATGCACAAGATTGGTTAAAAACCCTAATTGGACAGGAATAAACCTTGGGAATTACGTAAATGTTCATCCAATGACACAAATGAACATATTGGATGCACAAGATTGGTTAAAAACCCTAATTGGACAAGAATAAGCCTAGGGAGGACGAAAATGACCTAAATGTTCATCCAATGACACAAATGCACATATTGGATGCACAAGATTGGTTAAAAATCCTAATTGGACAACAATAAGCCTATGGAGAACGAAAATGACCTAAATGTTCATCCAAGGACACAAACACACCTATTGGATGCACAAGA
>NW_027336847.1:1104-2935 GCF_000331145.2 Cicer arietinum | reverse complement strand
CTTTTTGGCATAATTGACAATTCGTACAATTGTAACTTGAGCATTTCAAAACAACAAGCATAAAAAGTATTATAAACTATATTATAAACTATTATGTAGTATCAGAGCAAAAAAAAAACATCAGAACATCAGATTGCAACTAACAAGTTATAATTTTTCTCCCCCTTTGTCAGTTAAGTCAAAAAGGTAGAAAAACAATTTCTCCCCCTATGTTACATAACATAAGCATTGGGTTTGAAATCATATAACATAGTGCATCAGAATCATGAAATTCATGTGTATTAAGTCAAAATCAATCATAGCAATTTATGAGCAACTTAGATGATTAAGCCAAATGATATAAAATTTTATAAAGCAAATTCATCATACATCACAGAATTATAACAAGTCAGAGCAAAACAGTATGAAACCTAAGGGTCCTAATCACCTAGTCTAGGCTGGTCCTCACTATCATCTATGGGAGAGGTTGAGACCGCTGTATTAACCTCAGCAGGTGTCTCCTCACCGTGAGTCTCAGGGTTATCTAGGGGATCCGGGTTAGGTTCATCTGCAGCTTGACGGTCCTTCTGCTGCTTGTCGACCAATATCCGCGATGTCTTCAAACGACAGTTTGATGCCTAGGTGTGCTTGAATCGCATCCACATCCTGAACAACCGAGTTTAAGGATGCTTGCAGAGTCCTTAAACTTGCTTCCAATCTGGACTGAGATTCTAACACTTTGGCACTGTGTGCCATCTGGGCTTCAATGAATTCCATTATTTTTCCAACAAAATCAGGAATAGCAGGTGCAGGGGCTGGTTGAGGCTGAGGTTGTGGCTGAGGCTGTGCTGGTTCAACAGCAGCTTGAGGTCTTATCCATTTTCCGTGTAGCCTTTTCAATTGCATTTGATTCACAATTGATTCTCCAAACACCAATGTCGTTTTAGCAGATTCCTCATTTCCAAATGAGACCTTGAAGTGTTTGAGAATTTTTGTGATCAACTGTGGATAAGGCAACATTAGCTTGCTTTGAGATGCTTCCAACATGTGCCTTAGCACAATCCAACACCAGCTCATCCTTAGCTCTTTGGATAAGCCCCATAACAGTATGATGTCCAACTTCTGGACTACTGCATGGTTTCCCGATCTTGGTACCAGCATACGCGTAAGAGTATACATCAACATCCTCTGTTGAACCTTCATTTGACCAATGGGCAATGAAATCGATTCAACGAACCCATCAACCATCATCGACCATCAGGTCTTTAACTGCGGTATGCCTATCAAGTGTTTCTTCCCAACCTTCATCAGCAGTGTCAGCTTCCGAGCTGCCATCAAAAGATTTGCCGTAGAAAGGCAATCCAGATAAAGTTGAGAAATCATCAAAGGACATTGCAATCCTTTTTCCCTTAACTAAAGCAGTAAAACCTTTTTCAGTTAACTTGAATGTAGAATAAAACTCCCTGATCAGCCTTGGATAGCTATCAAGTGTAGAAGACAGAAAACTCTCCAATCCATGAAACCTGAGGTGGTTCTGAAAAGTGAATTCCACAACATCAAAATATTCAAAATCCATGGTTCTAGCCTCATGAATTTTCCTTTTTGCGAAGTCTGTAGACAGAGATGGTTGTACCTCCTTTTCCTTTGGTGCAGAGACCTTCTTAGGAGGTGGAGAAGAATTAGGCTTCTTCTTCCTTTTCTGAGTAATCTCTTTCATGGCATCAGCCATGAGCTTTTCAGTAGGGGGTTCCTTCCGTTTCTTCGGCTTTTCTTGGATTGGGGCAGGAGCTTTTCCTTTATCTTTTGCAAGAATTTTGTGAGTTGGGATGGGTACTCTCTTTGTCAAAGTTGG
>NW_027336847.1:0-786 GCF_000331145.2 Cicer arietinum | reverse complement strand
CGATGCTCGTGAAGATTTAAAAAAAATTTCCTGAACTTTGAATCCTGGGCTAAAGTAATCGATTCCCAAATCGATTTTATAAACCATTTACCATGCTGATAATCGATTTCCAAATCGATTTAAGTGGAAAACATCACTGAAAGACCAGAATCAACAAAAAAACATACTTCACTAGGATCAATGATCCCTAGTTTCATCCTTATATTCAAAAAACTTTCTTTTGGCAATGCTTTTGTGAATATATCAGCTAACTGTTCTGTAGTGTTCACATACTCAAGTTTGATAACTCCATTCTGAAAGTGGTCTCTTATGAAGTGATGCCTTACCTCAATGTGTTTTGTCCTTGAGTGCATTACTGGGTTCTTGGTTATGCTGATAGCACTTGTGTTATCACACATGATCGGCACTGTACCCAAATCGACACCGAAGTCCATTAAATGTTGTTTCATCCACAGAATTTGAGCACAACAGCTCCCAGCTGCTATGTATTCAGCTTCTGCAGTAGACAATGCAATACTTGTTTGCTTCTTACTGAACCAAGACACTAGAGAATTACCAAGCAGATGACAAGTTCCTGAGGTACTTTTCCTGTCAAGTTTACAACTAGCAAAGTCTGAGTCTGGATAACCAATCAATGTACATGTTGATCCTTTTGGATACCACAAACCAAGACTTTTAGTACCTACCAAGTATCTGAAAATTCTCTTAACTTTTTGAAAACATAGAATGTATCACTTTTATGAGCTAAAAAGTAAGTCCATATGAATCTAGAATAATCATCAACCA
>NW_027336846.1:2514-4301 GCF_000331145.2 Cicer arietinum | reverse complement strand
TTGAAATTTCACACAATAGATTGTCCAATCGATTGTGTTTGTCATAGGGAAAGTTATTTTGCAGAGATATTTAAGCAATCGATTTGCCAATCGATTACCCTCAAAACTGGGGTGTCACTGGGGCGTCACTGTGACTTGTCCAATCAATTTCTCAATCGATTTATTTCAATCAGGTTTATTTGTGAGATGTATAATCGATTTGTCAATCGATTACCCTAAAAACTGGGGTGCTACTGGATTTGCCAATCGATTGCAACCAAATTTAACTTGATTGAAATTTTACAACATAGATTGTCCAATCGATTTGTATGTCACAGGAAAAGTTATTTTGCAAGTGATATTTAAGCAATCGATTTGCCAATCGATTACCATTAAAACTGGGGTACCACTGTGACTTGTCCAATCGATTTCCCAATCGATTTATTTCAATCAGGTTTATTTGTGAAATGTATAATCGATTTGTCAATCGATTACCCTCAAAACTGGGGTGCTACTGACTTGTGCAATTTTCATTTCTAATTTAGTCAGTCGATTGCCCAATCGATTATACCAACACAAACAGTTGTGTTTCCTTACACCCTTGTTATGAAATCGATTTCCCAATCGATTTGCTTCAGTCAAAAATCAACTTTTGTTGATTTCTTGTGTTCCAAGCAACATGTTCCAAATGTGTAGGATTTGATTGTTGTTCCTGAAATCTTGCTCAATTCAAATATTAGATTTATCATGTAGTGTATGAACATTGTTGAATTGTTAATTATGTCAAAATTAGGAATCAAAGGACTAAAGTCCAACAATTTCCCCCTTTTTGGCATAATTGACAATTCATACACTTGTAACTTGAGCATTTCAAAACAACAAGCATAAGAGTATTATAAACTACATTATTAAGTATTATTAAGTATCAGAGCAAAAAACATCAGATTGTAATGCAACTATCAAGTTATAATTTTTCTCCCCCTTTGTCAGTTAAGTCAAAAAGACAGAAATACAATTCCTCCCCCTATGTTACAGAACATAAGCATTGGGTTTGAAATCATATAACATAGTGCATCAGAATAATGAAGTTCATGTGGATCAAGTCAAAAACAATCATAGCAATTAATGAGCAACTTAGATGATATAACATTTAAAAAAAAATTCATCATACATCACAGAATTATAACAGGTCAGAGCAAAACAGTATGAAACCTAAGGGTCCTAATCACCTAGTCTAGGCTGGTCCTCACTATCATCTATGGGAGAGGTTGAGACCGCTGTATTAACCTCAGCAGGTGTCTCCTCACCGTGAGTCTCAGGGTTATCTAGGGGATCCGGGTTAGGTTCATCTGCAGCTTGACGACCAATATCCGCGCATCATACATCACATAATTATAACAGGTCAGAGCAAAACAGTATAAAACCTAAGGGTCCTAATCACCTAGTCTAGGCTGGTCCTCACTATCATCTATGGGAGAGGTTGAGACCGCTGTATTAACCTCAGCAGGTGTCTCCTCACCGTGAGTCTCAGGGTTATCTAGGGGATCCGGGTTAGGTTCATCTGCAGCTTGACGACCAATATCCGTGATGTCTTCAAACGACAATTTGATGCCTAGGTGTGCTTGAATCGCATCCACATCCTGAACAACCGAGTTCAAGGATGCTTGCAGAGTCCTTAAACTTGCTTCCAATCTGGACTGAGATTCTAACACTTTGGCATTGTGTGCCATCTGAGCTTCAATGAATTCCATTATTCTGTTCACAAAATCAGGAGTAGCAGATGCAGTGACTGGTTGAGGCTGAGGTTG
>NW_027336846.1:0-2057 GCF_000331145.2 Cicer arietinum | reverse complement strand
TGTTGACAGAGATGGTTGTGCCTCCTTTTCCTTTGGTGCTGAGACCTTCTTGGGAGGTGGTGAGGAATTAGGTTTCTTCTTCCTTTTCTGAGATATTTCTTTCATGGCATCAGCCATTAGCTTCTCAGTTGGGGGTTCCTTACGTTTCTTCGTCTTTTCTTGGATTGGTGCAGGAGCCTTGCCCTTATCTTTGGCAAGAATTTTGTGAGTTGGGATGGGTACTCTTTTTGTCAAAGTTGGTGGGGGTGAAGGTGTTTCACTTGTGGAAGAAGATGAGGGAGATGGAGTACGAGCTTGGGTCTGTTTTACACGTGCCATATCAATAATTTGATGTAGATTCGAAGTAGGTAGAATGTAGAATGCAGATACAAACAGATGCAGAGACAGAAGAATGAAGCAGACAAGAGCAAAATAGAGAAAATCTGGAAAATAGAATGCAGAAATCGATTTAGAACTGTTCCTATTTATACTCTTGACCTTGTAAATCGATTTCCCAATCGATTAGGTTACCGTTGCTGGGAATCCTCAATCGATTCAGTAATGATGAAGTTCCAACCAACGGCTAGAAAATAAGAGTAACGGTCATATTTCAAATCGATGTTCAAATCGAGTTCCAGTTTTACTTAATCGATTCCCAAATCGATTGTCTTAAGGTTGAACACTTAACTAATCGATTTCCAAATCGATGCTCGTGAAGATTTAAAAAAAAAAATTCTGATCTTTGAATCCTGGGCTAAAGTAATCGATTCCCAAATCGATTTTATAACCCATTTACCATGCTGGTTATCGATTTCCAAATCGATTTAACTGGAAAACATTACTAAATAATACCAGAATCAACAAAAATCATACTTCACTAGGATCAATGATCCCTAGTTTCATCCTTATATTCAAAAAACTTTCTCTTGGCAACGCTTTTGTGAAAAGATATCAGCTAATTGTTCTGTAGTGTTCACATACTCAAGTTTGATAACTCCATTCTGAAAGTGGTCTCTTATGAAGTGATGCCTTACCTCAATGTGTTTTGTCCTTGAATGCATTACTGGGTTCTTGGTTATGCTGATAGCACTTGTGTTATCACACATGATCGGCACTGTTCCCAAATCGACACCGAAGTCCATTAAATGCTGTTTCATCCACAGAATTTGAGCACAACAGCTCCCAGCTGCTATGTATTCAGCTTCTGCAGTAGACAATGCAATACTTGTTTGCTTCTTACTGAACCAAGACACTAGAGAATTACCAAGCAGATGACAAGTTCCTGAGGTACTTTTCCTGTCAAGTTTACAATCAGCAAAGTCTAAGTCTGAATAACCTATCAATGTACATGTTGATCCTTTTGGATACCACAAACCAAGACTTTTAGTACCTACCAAGTATCTGAAAATTCTCTTAACTGCACTGAGGTGAGATTCCTTCGGATTCGATTGATACCTTGCACACATACAAACACTGAACATAATATCTGGTCGGCTTACTGTAAGGTAGAGTAGAGATCCAATCATACCACGAAAACTAGTGACATCTACAGGTTTACCTTTCTCATCTCGGTCTAAGAAATTTCCTTGACTCATGGGTGTATCAATGGACTTAAGTTTATCAAAGTTAAATTTCTTTATCAAATCAGAACAATATTTAGATTGACTAATGAAAATGCCTTGCTTGCTTTGGTTAATTTGAAATCCCAAGAAATATGACAGTTCACCCATCATTGACATTTCAAATTTACCTTTCATTAAATTTTCAAATTCTTTGCAAAGTTTATCATTTGTTGATCCAAATATTATGTCATCAACATAAATTTGGACCAGCAAGATGTCATTTTCAGTAGTCTTTGTAAAAAGTGTCTTGTCAACATTTCCTCTTGAAAATTTTTGTTGAATTAGGAAATTTCTGAGCTTCTCATACCAAGCTCTTGGAGCTTGTTTTAACCCATAGAGGGCCTTTGAGAGTTTATACACATGGTTAGGAAAATCAGGATTATCAAAACCAGATGTTTGGCTAACAAAGACTTCCTCTTGGAGGTCACCATTGAGAAAGGCACTTTTTACATCCAT
>NW_027336845.1:882-3446 GCF_000331145.2 Cicer arietinum | reverse complement strand
TTGGATGAACATTCAGGTCATTTTCGTCCTCCCTATGCTTATTCTTGTCCAATTAGGGTTTTTTACCAATCTTCGGCATCCAATAAGTTCATTTGTGTAATCAGATGAACATTTAGGTCATTTTCGTCCTCCCTTGGCTTATTCTTGTCCAATTAGGGTTTTTAACCAATCTTGTGCATCCAATAAGTTGATTTGTGTCATTGGATGAACATTCAGGTCATTTTCGTCCTCCCTATGCTTATTCTTGTCCAATTAGGGTTTTTAACCAATCTTGTGCATCCAATAAGTTGATTTGTGTCATTGGATGAACATTCAGGTCATTTTCGTCCTCCCTATGCTTATTCTTGTCCAATTAGGGTTTTTAACCAATCTTGTGCATCCAATAAGTTCATTTGTGTAATTGGGTGTGTTGGTATCTTGACCTCGAAATAACAGAAAATATATCAGTTTTCGTTACAAGATTAATCAGTATCAAGTGCACAGCGGAATTTAAATTTTGGGGCATGCAAAGTTAGCAATATAGAAAATTAAAGAGAGAGAGTTAGAGAAGAAAACACAGAGATTTATCCTGGTTCGGTTGTCAACAACAACCCTACGCAGTCCTGAAAATCCAATCGGATTTCAGATTTTCTTCTCCTTCAATAGAAAGAATCAATTACAAGATTGTCCAGTTTCCTCCTTGAAACCTATCTATCTTAATGATCTCTTTCCTATTGAATACCCTCTGATCCTTGTAGATACTCGTCAACCTATCACAGAATCACAGTGCGACTCTTTCTTGTTGAACACTCTTCACCCAAGAAAGTAGCCACCAGTTTCTAGCTGGCTTTCTATCAACCCTTTGATCCTTGTAGACAATCGGCAGCCTAACACAAAATCAAAGTACGACTCTTTCTTGTTGAGCCCTCTCACCCCAGAAAGTAGCCACCAGTTTCTAGCTGGATTTCTAGCGTTCGTTTTGGTTCAAAGATTTATTACAGAATGAATAAAAGAAGTAAAACAAAAGGGTCTTCAATCTTTATGAATGTTGCTCCTCACGAATCTGGATATTCAAGGAATGTTCATGAGCACATTATCATTTCTCTTGGATTGTCAACAAACTGTATTGTAATCTGTAATCACAATTATGAAGTTGTTAGTTTGTTGTTATGAACAGTTGAGAGCATTATGAGAAATTATGAAAGTTATGAATTGTTATGAAAAAGTTATTAGAATAAAGATTGAAAGACATCTTATATAGTTTCTGAAAAACCAACTACGAAATCGATTTCCCAATCGATTTTGTAAAGTTATAAAATGAGCTAAATCGATTTGCCAATCGATTATCGCGATCTTGGTTTTCTTTAATCTTGAAACTATACAAGCTAATCGATTTACCAATCGATTCTTTAAAACAACACTTTTCAGTAGAACATGTCCAGACCTGTATAAATCGATTGCCTAATCGATTTCTGGGAAACTGTTTTAATAAAACTATTTTCAATCGATTACTCAATCGATTTGCCAAACTTTAGAGTTCACTGTGTTTTCAACAAGTTTATTTCAATCGATTTGCCAATCGATTGTTTTCAAAACAGTGGCTCAGCTATTTGATATCAATCGACTTGTCAATCGATGTGATTCAAAATAGTGATTCAGTTTTTAATATCAATCGATTTGCCAATCGATTGGTTTCAAAACAGAGACTCAGCTATTTGACATCAATCGACTTGCCAATCGATTTAATAGCATGTTCCTGAAAAGTTTTTACCTGGTGTTTAGTTCAATCGATTTCCCAATCGATTGCAACCAAACTTTATCAAAATGAAAGTGTTAACAATATCGATTGCAACCAAACTTAATCAAAAAGAAAGTGTTAACAATTGATTGTCCAATCGATTGTATTTGTCACAGGTGAGGTCATTTTTCAAATGATACTTTGTCAATCGATTTGCCAATCGATTCCCTCAGCACTGGAGTGCCACTGTGACTCATCCAATCGATTTACCAATCGATGTGTTACCATCAGGTTTGATTTGTGAAATGTTCAATCGATTTACCAATCGATTTTCTCCAAATCAGAGGCTACTGACTTGTGCATTTTTCATTTTTAATTGATCTAATCGATTGCCTAATCGATTGCACATTCACAAACACTTAAGATTTCCTTACACCCTTGTTATGAAATCGATTTCCCAATCGATTTACATATTCAGAATTCAACTTTTGTTGATTTCTTGTGTTCCAAGCTATTTGATCCAAGTGTGTAGGATTGAATTGGTGTTCCTGAAATTTTGCTCAATTGAAATATTAGATTTATCATATTAAGTATGAATATTGTTGAATTGTGAATTATGTCAAAATTAGGAATCAAAGGATCCAAATCCAACAATCTCCCCCTTTTTGGCATAATTGACAATTCATACAATTGTAACTTGAGCATATCAAACCATTTCAAAATCATACCAAAGAAAACAATTATTAAATGTGTACCAAATCAGAGCATCAGAGCATGTATCAAATGTATCAAATAAACATGAGTATTATTACATTATTAAGTATTAGAGCAAAAACAAACATCATCA
>NW_027336845.1:0-540 GCF_000331145.2 Cicer arietinum | reverse complement strand
AAAATATAAAACAGCAAAGCAGCAAGACAAACAAAATAAGACATCACAAATAAGAAACTTGACCATCTAATCTCCTAAAGTGGGCTGGTTCTCACTATCATCTAGGGGAGAGGTAGAGACCGCTGTATTATCCTCAGCTGGTGTCTCCTCACCGTGAGTCGCAGACCGATCTAGAGGATCTGGCTGTGGTTCCTCAGTTGCTTGTCGACCAATATGCGCTATGTCTTCAAAAGATAGCTTGAGACCTAGGTGCGCTTGAATTGCAGCAACATCCTGAACAACTGATTTCAGGGATGTTTGGATAGATGTCAAAGTAGCTTCCATCCTTGCATTAGACTCTAGTATTTTGGCGTTGTGTTCCATCTGAGCTGCCATAAATTCCATCAGTTTTGCAACATATGCAGGAGCCTCAGCTGCTGATTCAGAGGCTTGTGGAGGAGTTGGTTCAACATTTGGCATTGGTCTGATCCAAATACCATCTACTTTCTTCAGTTTCATCTGATTCACAATCGCTTCGCCGAAGATGAGTGTAGTCTTTGC
>NW_027336844.1:0-778 GCF_000331145.2 Cicer arietinum | reverse complement strand
CCAATGACAATAATGAACTTATTGCATGCACAAGATTGGTTAAAAACCTTAATTGGACAAGAAAAAGTCTTGGGAGGACATAAATGCCCTAAATGTTAATTCAATGACACAAATGAACTTATTGGATGCACAAGATAGGTTAAAAATCCTAATTGGAAAAGAAAAAGCATAGGGAGGACGAAAATGACCTAAATGTTCATCCAATGACACAAACACACCTATTGGATGCACAAGATTGGTTAAAAACCCTAATTGGACTAGAATAAACCTAGGGAGGACGAAAATGACCTAAATGTTCATCCAATGACACAAACACACCTATTGGATGCACAAGATTGGTTAAAAACCCTAATTGGACTAGAATAAACCTAGGGAGGACGAAAATGACCTAAATGTTCATCCAATGACACAAACACACCTATTGGATGCACAAGATTGGTTAAAAACCCTAATTGGACTAGAATAAACCTAGGGAGGACGAAAATGACCTAAATGTTCATCCAATGACACAAACACACCTATTGGATGCACAAGATTGGTTAAAAACCCTAATTGGACTAGAATAAACCTAGGGAGGACGAAAATGACCTAAATGTTCATCCAATGACACAAACACACCTATTGGATGCACAAGATTGGTTAAAAACCTTAATTGGACAAGAATAAGTCTATGGAGGACAAAAATGACCTAAATGTTCATCCATTGACATAAACTCACCTATTGGATGCACAAGATTGGTTAAAAACCCTAATTGGACAAGAATAAGCCGAGGGAAGA
>NW_027336843.1:4509-4834 GCF_000331145.2 Cicer arietinum | reverse complement strand
CCCTAGTTTTATTCTAGTTCAATTATGGTTTTTAACCAATCTTGTGCATCCAATAAGTTCATTGGTGTCATAGGATGATCATTTAGCTAATTTTCGTCCTCCCTAGGTTTATTCTTGTCCAATTAGGGTTTTTAACCAATCTTGTGCATCCTATAGGTGTGTTTGTGTCATTGGATGAACATTTAGGTTATTTTCGTCCTCCCTAGACTTATTCTTGTCCAATTAAGGTTTTTAACCAATCTTGTGCATGCAATAAGTTCATTTGTGTCATTGGATGAACATTTAGGTCATTTTCGTCCTCCCTAGGCTTATTCTTGTCCAATTA
>NW_027336843.1:2966-3242 GCF_000331145.2 Cicer arietinum | reverse complement strand
CAATCCTGTGCATGCAATAAGTTCATTTGTGTCATTGGATTAACATTTAGGTCATTTTCGTCCTCCCTAGATTTATTCTAGTTCAATTAGGGTTTTTAACAAATCTTGTGCATACAATAAGTTCATTTGTTTCATTGGATGAACATTTAGGTCATTTTCGTCCTCCCTAGACTTATTCTTGTTTAATTAGGGTTTTTAACCAATCTTGTGCATCCAATATATTCATTTGTGTCAATTGATTAACATTTAGGTCATTTTCGTCCTCCCTAGACTTAT
>NW_027336843.1:0-2845 GCF_000331145.2 Cicer arietinum | reverse complement strand
ATTAAGGTTTTTAACCAATCCTGTGCATGCAATAAGTTCATTTGTGTCATTGGATTAACATTTAGGTAATTTTCGTCCTCCCTAGGTTTATTTTTGTCCAATTAGGGTTTTTAACCAATCTTGTGCATGCAATAAGTTCATTTGTATCATTGGATTTATATTTAGGTTAGTTTCGTCCTCCCTTGTCTTATTTTAGTTCAATTATGGTTTTCAACCAATCTTGTGCATCCAATAAGTTCATTTGTGTCATTGGATGATCATTTAGGTAATTTTCGTCCTCCCTAGGTTTATTTTTGTCCAATTAAGGCTTTTAACCAATCTTGTGCATCCAATAAGTTCATTTGTGTCATTGGATGAACATTTAGGTCATTTTCGTCCTCCCTAGGTTTATTTTTGTCCAATTAAGGCTTTTAACCAATCTTGTGCATCCAATAAGTTCATTTGTGTCATTGGATGAACATTTAGGTCATTTTCGTCCTCCCTAGGTTTATTTTTGTCCAATTAAGGCTTTTAACCAATCTTGTGCATCCAATAAGTTCATTTGTGTCATTGGATGAACATTTAGGTCATTTTCGTCCTCCCTAGGTTTATTTTTGTCCAATTAAGGCTTTTAACCAATCTTGTGCATCCAATAAGTTCATTTGTGTCATTGGATGAACATTTAGGTCATTTTCGTCCTCCCTAGACTTATCCTTGTCTAATTAAGGTTTTTAACCAATCTTGTGCATGCAATAAGTTCCTTTGTGTCATTAGATGAACATTTAGGCCATTTTCGTCCTTCCAAGGCTTATTCTTGTCCAATTAGGGATTTTAACCAATCTTGTGCATCCAATAAGTTCTTTTGTGTCATTGGTTTAACATTTAGGTCATTTTCGTCCTCCCTAGACTTATTCTTGTCCAATTAAGGTTTTTAACCAATCTTGTGCATGCAATAAGTTCGTTTGTGTCATTGGATGAACATTTAGGTCATTTTCGTCCTCCCTAGACTTATTCTTGTCCAATTAAGGTTTTTAACCAATCTTGTGCATGCAATAAGTTCGTTTGTGTCATTGGATGAACATTTAGGTCATTTTCGTCCTCCCTAGACTTATTCTTGTCCAATTAAGGTTTTTAACCAATCTTGTGCATGCAATAAGTTCGTTTGTGTCATTGGATGAACATTTAGGTCATTTTCGTCCTCCCTAGACTTATTCTTGTCCAATTAAGGTTTTTAACCAATCTTGTGCATGCAATAAGTTCGTTTGTGTCATTGGATGAACATTTAGGTCATTTTCGTCCTCCCTAGACTTATTCTTGTCCAATTAAGGTTTTTAACCAATCTTGTGCATGCAATAAGTTCGTTTGTGTCATTGGATGAACATTTAGGTCATTTTCGTCCTCCCTAGACTTATTCTTGTCCAATTAAGGTTTTTAACCAATCTTGTGCATGCAATAAGTTCGTTTGTGTCATTGGATGAACATTTAGGTCATTTTCGTCCTCCCTAGACTTATTCTTGTCCAATTAAGGTTTTTAACCAATCTTGTGCATGCAATAAGTTCGTTTGTGTCATTGGATGAACATTTAGGTCATTTTCGTCCTCCCTAGACTTATTCTTGTCCAATTAAGGTTTTTAACCAATCTTGTGCATGCAATAAGTTCGTTTGTGTCATTGGATGAACATTTAGGTCATTTTCGTCCTCCCTAGACTTATTCTTGTCCAATTAAGGTTTTTAACCAATCTTGTGCATGCAATAAGTTCGTTTGTGTCATTGGATGAACATTTAGGTCATTTTCGTCCTCCCTAGACTTATTCTTGTCCAATTAAGGTTTTTAACCAATCTTGTGCATGCAATAAGTTCGTTTGTGTCATTGGATGAACATTTAGGTCATTTTCGTCCTCCCTAGACTTATTCTTGTCCAATTAAGGTTTTTAACCAATCTTGTGCATGCAATAAGTTCGTTTGTGTCATTGGATGAACATTTAGGTCATTTTCGTCCTCCCTAGACTTATTCTTGTCCAATTAAGGTTTTTAACCAATCTTGTGCATGCAATAAGTTCGTTTGTGTCATTGGATGAACATTTAGGTCATTTTCGTCCTCCCTAGACTTATTCTTGTCCAATTAAGGTTTTTAACCAATCTTGTGCATGCAATAAGTTCGTTTGTGTCATTGGATGAACATTTAGGTCATTTTCGTCCTCCCTAGACTTATTCTTGTCCAATTAAGGTTTTTAACCAATCTTGTGCATGCAATAAGTTCGTTTGTGTCATTGGATGAACATTTAGGTCATTTTCGTCCTCCCTAGACTTATAATTGTCTAATTATGGTTTTTAACCAATCTTATGCATGCAATAAGTTCATTTGTGTCATTAGATGAAAATTTAGGTCATTTTCGTCCTTCCAAGGCTTATTCTTGTCCAATTAGGGTTTTTAACCAATCTTGTGCATCCTATAGGTGTGTTTGTGTCATTGGATGAACATTTATGTCATTTTCGTCCTCCCTAGACTTATTCTTGTCCAATTAAGGGTTTTAACCAATCTTGTGCATGCAATAAGTTTGTTTGTGTCATTGGATTAACGATTAGGTCATTTTCGTCAACCCTAGCCTTATTCTTGTCATTTTTGTGTTTTTAACCAATCTTGTTGTCCAATTAGGGTTTTTAAGCAATCTTGTGCATCCAATATGTTCATTTGTGTCAATTGATTAACATTTAGGTCATTTTCGTCCTCCTTAGGTTTATTCTAGTCCAATTAGGGTTGTTAACCAATCTTGTGCATCCAATAAGTCTGTTTGTGTCATTGGATGCACATTTAGGTGATTTTCGTCCTCCCTAGGCTTATTCTTGTCCAATTAGGGTTTTTAAC
>NW_027336842.1:0-1312 GCF_000331145.2 Cicer arietinum | reverse complement strand
CCAATAAGTTCAGTAGTATCATTGGATGAACATTTAGGTCATTTTCATCCTCCTAGGTTTATTATTGCCCAATTAGGGTTTTTAAACAATCTTGTGCATCCAATACGTGTGTTTTTGTCATTGGATGAACTTTTAGGGCATTTTCGTCTTCCCTTGGCTTATTCATGTCCAATTAGGGTTTTTAAACAATCTTGTGCAACCAATAGGTGTGTTTGTGTCATTGGATGAACATTTAGGTCATTTTCGTCCTTCCTTGGTTCATTCTTGTCCATTTAGGGTTTGTAACTAATCTTGTGCATCCAATAAGTTCATTTGTGTCATTGGTTGAACATTTAGGTCATTTTCGTCCTCCCTAGGTTTATTCTTGTCCAATTAGGGTTATTAACCAATCTTGTGCATCCAATAGGTGTGTTTGTGTCATTGGTTGAACATCTAGGTCATTTTCGTCCTTCCTTGGCTCATTCTTGTCCAATTAGGATTTTTAACCAATCTTGTGCATCCAATGAGTTCATTTGTGTCATTGGATGAACATTTAGGTCATTTTCATCCTCCCTTGGTTTATTCTAGTCCAACTAGGGTTATTAACCAATCTTGTGCATCCAATAGGTGTGTTTGTGTCATTGGTTGAACATTTAGGTCATTTTCGTCCTTCCTTGGCTTATTCTTGTCCAATTAGGGTTTTTAACCAAACTTGTGCATCCAATAGGTGTGTTTGTGTCATTGGATGAACATTTAAGGCATTTTCGTCTTCCCTGGGCTTATTCTTGTCCAATTAGGGTTTTTAACCAATCTTGCGCATCCAATACGTTCAGTTGTGTCATTGGATGAACATTTCAGTCATTTTCATCCTCCTAGGTTTATTCTAGTCCAATTAGGGTTTTTAACCAATCTTGTGCATCCAATAGGTGTGTTTGTGTCATTGGATGAACATTTACGGCATTTTCGTCTTCCGTTGGCTTATTCTTGTCCAATTAGGTTTTTAACCAATCTTGTGCATCCAATAGGTGTGTTTGTGTCATTGGATGAACATTTACGGCATTTTCGTCTTCCGTTGGCTTATTCTTGTCCAATTAGGTTTTTAACCAATCTTGTGCATCCAATAGGTGTGTTTGTGTCATTGGATGAACATTTACGGCATTTTCGTCTTCCGTTGGCTTATTCTTGTCCAATTAGGTTTTTAACCAATCTTGTGCATCCAATAGGTGTGTTTGTGTCATTGGATGAACATTTAGGGTATCTTCGTCTTCCATTGGCTTATTCTTGTCCAATTAGGGTTTTTAACCAATATTGTGCATCCAATAGGTGTGTTTGT
>NW_027336841.1:12358-12738 GCF_000331145.2 Cicer arietinum | reverse complement strand
CTAAATGTTCATCCAATGACACAAACACACCTATAGGATGCACAAGATTGGTTAAAACCCTAACTGGACTAGAAAACCCATAGGGGGGACGAAAATGACCTAAATGTTTATCCAATGACAAGAACACACCTATTGGATGCACAAGATTGGTTAAAAACCCTAGTTGGACAAGAATAAGTCTAGGAAGGTCAAAAATGACCTAAATGTTCGTCCAATGATACAAACACACCTAATCGATGCACAAGATTGGTTAAAAACACTAGTTGGACAAGAATAAGTGTAGGAAGGACGAAAATTACATAAATGTTCAACCAATGACACGAACACACCTATTGGATGCACATTATTGGTTAAAAACCCTAATTGTACTAAAATAAACA
>NW_027336841.1:0-1096 GCF_000331145.2 Cicer arietinum | reverse complement strand
TTGGACAAGAATAAGTGTAGGAAGGACGAAAATTACCTAAATGTTCAACCAATGACACAAACACACCTATTGGATGCACAAGATTGGTTAAAAACCCTAATTGGACAAGAATAAACATAGGGAGGACGAAAATGACCTAAATGTTCATCCAATGACACAAACACACCTATTGGATGCACAAGATTGGTTAAAATTCCTAATTGGACTAGAATAAACATAGGGAGGACGAAAATAACCTAAATGTTCATCCAATGACACAAACACACCTATAGGATGCACAAGATTGGTTAAAACCCTAACTGGACTAGAAAACCCATAGGGGGGACGAAAATGACCTAAATGTTTATCCAATGACAAGAACACACCTATTGGATGCACAAGATTGGTTAAGAACCCTAGTTGGACAAGAATAAGTCTAGGAAGGTCGAAAATGACCTAAATGTTCGTCCAATGATACAAACACACCTAATCGATGCACAAGATTGGTTAAAAACACTAGTTGGACAAGAATAAGTGTAGGAAGGACGAAAATTACATAAATGTTCAACCAATGACACGAACACACCTATTGGATGCACAAGATTGGTTAAAAACCCTAATTGTACTAAAATAAACAGAGGGAGGACAAAAATGACCTAAATGTTCATCCAATGACACAAACACACCTATTGGATGCACAAGATTGGTTAAAAACCCTTGTTGGACAAGAATAAGTCTAGGAAGGACGAAAATGACCTAAATGTTCATCCAATGACACAAACACACCTATTGGATGCACAAGATTGGTTAAAAACTCTAATTGGACTAGAATAAACCTAGGGAGGACGAAAATGACCTAAATGTTCATCAAATGACACAAACACACCTATTGGATGCACAAGATTTGTTAAAAACCCTAGTTGGACAAGAATAAGTGTTGGAAGGACGAAAATGACCTAAATGTTCATCCAATGATACAAACACACCTATTGGATGCACAAGATTTGTTAAAAACCCAAATTGTACTAAAATAAACATAGGGAGGATGAAAAGGCCTAAATGTTAATCCAATGACAAAAACACACCTATTGGATGCACAAGATTGGTTAAAAACCCG
>NW_027336840.1:0-1302 GCF_000331145.2 Cicer arietinum | reverse complement strand
GTAATTATTACTTTATTTGACTACTCTAATTTATTATATGTTATTATTATCTTTGTTTTATATGTTTACTTCATAACAAAGATAATAATAACATATAATAAAATAGAGTTGTGAAATAAAGTAATAATTACATATTTCTTTTACAACTCAATTTTGTTATATGATATTATTATCTTCGTCATAATTCTAACACTAGCCGTTGTTTTGTTTGAAAATACGGATTTCGGTTTATTATTTTCGAGGGTTACGAATATCACATGAAAACTCCAGATGATATCGACGACCGAGAGACACTTATAGCATTCATCTGGTCAGAAAACACGGATGATATTCTCGTAAATTTATAACTTTGTTTCGGGTTCCACGTCAAATTTCATACAATAGCCATCGACTGGTCAGAAAATACGGATTCCAATCCATTTTTGTCGGGTAGTATGAAAATCACACAAAAAATCAAAATGAAATCAAGGACCGAGAGAACCTTATAGCATTCTTCTCCTAAATTTTTAACTATGTTTCGGGTTCCACGTCAGATATCAAACACTAGCCATCTTCTGGTGCGAAAATACGAATTTTGGACCATTTTTGTCATTCGGTACAAAAATCGCACGAAACGTTTGAATGAAATTGAGGATCCAGTTACCCTAATTGGATTGTTCTCCTAAATTTATAAGTGTGTTTCGTGTTCCATGTCAGAATTTAAACACCAGCCATCGTCTGGTCCGAAATTATGGATTTCGGTCCGTTTGTGTCTGGTGCTTTGAACATTTAAAACAATGTTTCAAGTTTCGCATCAAATTTCAAACACTAGCCATCGCCATATCCAAAAATAGGAATTTCAGTCCATTTTTGTTTGGTGGTACGAAAATCCCCCGAAACATCCAAATGAAATCGAGGACCAGGAGACCCTTATAGCATTATTTTCCTATATTTATAATTGTGTTTCAGGTTCCGCGTCAGATTTCAAACACTAGCCCTCGTCTTGTCCAAAAATACAAATTTCGATCCATTTTTATTAGGTGGCACGAAAATCTCCTGAAAAGTCCAGATGAAATCGAGGAATAAGACACCTTCACAACATTTTTATCCATAGTTTATAACTGTGTTTCGGGTTCTGCGTCAGATTTCAAACACTAGCCCTCGTCTTGTCCAAAAATACAAATTTCGATCCATTTTTATTAGGTGGCACGAAAATCTCCTGAAAAGTCCAGATGAAATCGAGGAATAAGACACCTTCACAACATTTTTATCCATAGTTTATAACTGTGTTTCGGGTTCTGCGTCAGATTTCAAACACTAGCC
>NW_027336839.1:1657-5239 GCF_000331145.2 Cicer arietinum | reverse complement strand
ACCTTAAAAGGGTTTCCATATGCCAAACATTCATAAACAAGGTTGAAAAATGAAGTTTTTAACTAAACAACACTGTTGTATTCGAATATAGCATCTCTGTATTCGAATACAAGGCTGCTTCAGCATTCAGCAGCAAAAACAGCATGTCTGTATTCGAATACAGCCTTCTGTATTCGACTACACATCAGACAACAACAAAAAAAACAGCAAATTTCAGCTTTTAAAAGGGTTTTGAAATCAATCAACACTTACAAACAAATCCAAACAACCACACTTAGCAATTATAGCACAATCCCCATGATGACTTGAGTTTCGAAAAGGTTTTGCAATCATTTACACTTACACACAACTTTAAAACATTCACACTTAGGAATTATAGCCAAATTACTACGACAACTTGAGTTTCGAAATGGTTTTGCAATCAATCACACTTACACACAACATCCACACTTGGCAATTATAACACAATCACCATGACAACTTGAGTTCAAACACTCAATCATAATCTTGAATCAAACACGACTCGCGTGCCAAGCACCCTAATGCAATGCGTATATGCCAAAATGCATGGACTCGGAATTTCAAACCAAAACCCTCCTCGAAGGGCCGTAAATCATAATTGTACTGCCTATCACAGGCCGAAGTACTATGTACCGATGTGCCACCTACCAGGAGTCAGCACGATTTACTAAAAACGTAAATCGTAAATGTACTGCCTATCACAGGCCGAAGTACTATGTACCGATGTGCCACCAATCAGGAGTCAGCACGATTTACCAAAAATGTGTAGTCTATCTCAAACCTTACACGACGTGATAATCCCCGCAAGGATAAGATGAACCAACAAATCACATGGAATCATCTCAGGGCCCATCCGGTCACCACTATCACAATGGCCCATCCTGTCGCCATGTACTATGAAATGCATGAGCATACTCTGACTCTATCCACGACAATCGTTGAGTAAATGCAAATATTAAAAGATTCCTCATTTTTAATACTATTTTAACTCTAACAATTTTAAAGACAATCATTAAGTAAACATAGATATTAAAAGATTCCCCATTTTTAATACTTGTTTAACTCTAACAATTTTGACGACAACCAATAAGTAAAGGGATTAGGGTTTAGGGTCTAGGTTTTATAAGAACAAAAGTCAAAATGCATTAATATTTTCGGTCATTTTGGTCTTTATTAGGTTTAAGAATTAGGGTTTAGGTTTCAAGATTTAGGATTTAGGTTTTAGGTTTTAGGTTTTAGGTTTTAGGTTTTAGGTTTTAGGTTTTAGGTTTTAGGTTTTAGGTTTTAGGTTTTAGGTTTTAGGTTTTAGGTTTTAGGTTTTAGGTTTTAGGTTTTAGGTTTTAGGTTTTAGGTTTTAGGTTTTAGGTTTTAGGTTTTAGGTTTTAGGTTTTAGGTTTTAGGTTTTAGGTTTTAGGTTTTAGGTTTTAGGTTTTAGGTTTTAGGTTTTAGGTTTTAGGTTTTAGGTTTTAGGTTTTAGGTTTTAGGTTTTAGGTTTTAGGTTTTAGGTTTTAGGTTTTAGGTTTTAGGTTTTAGGTTTTAGGTTTTAGGTTTTAGGTTTTAGGTTTTAGGTTTTAGGTTTTAGGTTTTAGGTTTTAGGTTTTAGGTTTTAGGTTTTAGGTTTTAGGTTTTAGGTTTTAGGTTTTAGGTTTTAGGTTTTAGGTTTTAGGTTTTAGGTTTTAGGTTTTAGGTTTTAGGTTTTAGGTTTTAGGTTTTAGGTTTTAGGTTTTAGGTTTTAGGTTTTAGGTTTTAGGTTTTAGGTTTTAGGTTTTAGATTTAGATTTTAGCTTTTAGGATTTAGGTTTTAGGTTTTAGGTTTTAGATTTAGATTTTAGCTTTTAGGATTTAGGTTTTAGGTTTTAGGTTTTAGATTTAGATTTTAGCTTTTAGGATTTAGGTTTTAGGTTTTAGGTTTTAGATTTAGATTTTAGCTTTTAGGATTTAGGTTTTAGGTTTTAGGTTTTAGGTTTTAGGTTTTAGGTTTTAGGTTTTAGGTTTTAGGTTTTAGGTTTTAGGTTTTAGGTTTTAGGTTTTAGGTTTTAGGTTTTAGGTTTTAGGTGTTTTAGGTTTTAGGGTTTAGGGTTTAGGGTTTAGTGTTTTGCGGTTCGGGTTTATGGTTAATGGTCTAGGCCCTATCTAGTCCATTTTGTTTCTTAATCAATGTAGTTCGTCGAATAAATGCATAAGTGTTACTAGATTTTGATTTTAGGTCATTTATTTTTGTTATGTTTCTTTCTGTCAATTTCAGTTCTTATATATGTAGTTTGTTCAATAAGTACAAAAGTATCAATACATTAATATTTTGGGTTATTTTGGTCTTTACTAGGTTTAGGGTTTCGGTTTTATGGTTTAAGGGCCTAGGTCTATTCTAGTCCATTTTGGTTTTGATCAATGTATTTCATGATATAATTAAAAGTATATTTCTCGATGGATATAGATTTTAGGTCATTTTGTTGTTTACTAGGTGGAATCTAGTCCATTTTGTTTCTAAAACAATGTAGTTCGTCTAATCAGTGCAAAAGACTCAATATATTAAAATTTTAGGTCATTTTGGAATTTGTAATGTTTTTTGTTGTTGTCTATTTTAGTTGTTAATCAATGTAGTTCAACCTATTAGTGCACCAGTGTCAATTGATTTAGATTTTAGGACGTTTTGGTTTTTGATATTTTTTTTTCCGTTTTTGTTCTTATTCATTTTAGAGTTTGGGGTTTGGGATTTAAGGTTTAAGATTAAGGGTTAAGGGTCTATGTCTATTCTTGTCCATTTTGGTTCTTAATAAATGTAGTTCGTCGAATAAGTGCATAAGTCTCTTTGGATTTAGATTTTAGGTTATTTTGGTTTTTGACGTGTTTCATTTTGTCCATTTAATTCTTATTCATTGTAGTTCGTCCAATAGGTTGAAAAGTCTCAATGCATTCATATTCTAGGTAATTTTCGTCTTTACTAGGTTAAGGGATTAGGGTTTAGTGTTTATGGTTTAAGGTTTAGGGTTAACGATTAAGGGTCTAGGTCTATTATAGACCATTTCACTTCTTAATCAATGTAGTCCGTCATATTAGTGCATCAATTCAACTGGTTTTAGATTTTGGTTATTTTGGTTTTTGATATGTTTCTTTTTGTACATTTTATTTCTTATTCAAAGTAGTTCGTCCAAAAAGTACAAAAGTCAAAATTCATTAATATTTTAGGTCATATTGATCTTTTTTAGGTTTAGGGATTAGGGTTCAGATTTTAGGTTTTAGGATTTAGGTCGTAGGTGTTAGGTTTTAGGATTTTTGTTTTTGGTTTTAGGTTTTAGGTTTTAGGATTTAGGTTTTAGGGTTTAGGGTTTAGGTTTTAGGGTTTAGGGTTTAGGGTTTAGGATTTAGGGTTTAGGGTTTAGGGTTTAGGGTTTAGGGTTTAGGGTTAATTGTTTAGGTTTTAGGGTTTAGGATTTAGGGTTTATGGTTTAGGGTTTAGGCCAATAAGAACAAAAGTCAAAATGCATTAATATTTTCGGTCATTTTGGTCTTTATTAGGTTTAAGAATTAGGGTTTAGGTTTTAGGGTTTAGGATTTAGTGTT
>NW_027336839.1:383-1227 GCF_000331145.2 Cicer arietinum | reverse complement strand
ATTTTGGAATTTGTTATGTTTTTTGTTGTTGTCTATTTTAGTTGTTAATCAATGTAGCTCAACCTATTAGTGCACAAGTGTCAATTGATTTAGATTTTAGGACGTTTTGGTTTTTGATATTTTTCTTTTTTTTTTTTCCGTTTTTGTTCTTATTCATTTTAGGGTTTAAGGTTTGGGATTTGGGATTTAGGGTTTAAGATTAAGGGTTAACGGTCTAGTTCTATTCTAGTTCATTTTGGTTCTTAATAAATGTAGTTCGTCGAATAAGTGCATAAGTCTCTTTGGATTTAGATTTTAGGATATTTTGGTTTTTGATTGGTTTCTTTTTGTCCATTTTAGTTCTTATTAATTGTAGTTCGTCCAATAAATTGAAAAGTCTCAATGCATTGATATTCTAAGTCATTTTCGTCTTTACTAGGTTGAAGGATTAGGGTTTTCTGTTTATGGTTTAAGGTTTAGGGTTAACGGTTTAGGGTCTAGGTCTATTATAGACCTTTTCACTTCTTAATCAATGTAGTTCGTCTAATTAGTGCATCAATTTAACTTGTTTTAGATTTTGGTTATTTTGGTTTTTGATATGTTTCTTTTTGTACATTTTATTTCTTATTCGATGTAGTTCGTCCAAAAAGTGCAAAAGTCAAAATATATTAATATTTTAGGTCATATTGATCTTTTTTAGGTTTAGGGATTAGGGTTCAGATTTTAGGTTTCAGGATTTAGGTCGTAGGTGTTAGGTTTTAGGATTTTTCTTTTTGGTTTTAGGATTTAGGTTTTAGGGTTTAGGGTTTAGGGTTTTGGTTTTAGGGTTTCTGGTTTAGGGCTTAGGGTTTAGGGTTAAGGGTTT
>NW_027336839.1:0-373 GCF_000331145.2 Cicer arietinum | reverse complement strand
GTTTTAGATTTTGGTTATTTTGGTTTTTGATATGTTTCTTTTTGTACATTTTATTTCTTATTCGATGTAGTTCGTCCAAAAAGTGCAAAAGTCAAAATTCATTAATATTTTAGGTCATATTGATCTTTTTTAGGTTTAGGGATTAGGGTTCAGATTTTAGGTTTCAGGATTTAGGTCGTAGGTGTTAGGTTTTAGGATTTTTCTTTTTGGTTTTAGGATTTAGGGTTTAGGGTTTAGGGTTTTGGTTTTAGGGTTTCTGGTTTAGGGCTTAGGGTTTAGGGTTAAGGGTTTTGGTTTTAGGATTTATGGTTTAGGGTTTAGGGTTTAGGGTTTAGGCCAATAAGAACAAAAGTCAAAATGCATTAATATTTTC
>NW_027336838.1:345-1571 GCF_000331145.2 Cicer arietinum | reverse complement strand
GTTACTTTAGGTTGCCATGCCCTTGTTAATGATCTTAGAACTTTAAGGTTCAATTCATCATTATTGAAGGTTTTTGCAAGAGCCGTCAAGTGGTTGGTCATATGAGAAAATCTTTTCTGCAAGTCCAGAATAGATTCTCTGGGCTGCATTCGGAAAAATTCATACTCTTGAGACAATGTGTTGAGTTTGGAACGGTTTACCTCAATGGTTCCTTCATGTGTTATTTCAAGTGTATCCCATATTTCCTTCGCTGTTTTGCAATGAGATATACGGAAGAATTCGTCCATTCCCAGTGCAGATTGTAGCATGTTTTTGGCCTTTTTATCAAACAATATTTTCCTTTTGTCATCATCTGTCCATGAGCCTTTTATCTTTACTTCTTTATTATTGATATCTGTTGTTGGAACATAGGGATCGTTTTCTATCGTTTCCCATATATCATCTCATTGTGCCTCAAGATATGCCTGCATGCGTATCTTCCAGAAATCATAGTGTTCGCCAACGAAACATGGTGGTTTATTGCTACTACCACCATCTCTAAAAACTGGTTGTGTGGAAGCTATTAATAAGGATCGAGGAGCAAATTACCGGAACCTGCTCTGATACCAATTGTAAGTACAAAAGTGCGCCTAAGAGTGGGGGTAAATTAGGTGTTTAGAAATTTTCTTGTTTTTAGAGATTTAGTGTTTGATTTTTCTGATTTAAGATAGTGTATGGAAAAGATAAATCGCAGAAAAATAAAGAACACAAAGATATTATCCTGGTTCCCCTTATTACCAATGGTACATCCAGCCCTCTTGCACACCACAAGAGATTTTCCACTATTGTTAGAATAAGTACAAGTCCCACCCTAGGACCTTTCTTACAAACTCCTAACAATCACCCTAAGATAGCACACCACTATCTTAGTTTACAAAACTTGAAGAAAGAACACCACTTTCCTCAATTTACAACACTTGAAGAAAGTACACCACTTTCTTCAATTTACAACACTTGAATGGTTTAGCAATATGAATTTTGACTTAGATCAATATGATATAATAGTTGATGTACAATGATAACAATCCAATATAATTTCAAGTACACTAGAGAACTTTTCTCAATGATATGAAAATGTAAAATCTGTACTTGAAATATAAAAGTGAAACTTTGAATAAATCAAAACATTTTAGAAAGTTTGTTCAAAGTTTGTTCAAGGTTTGGTTGTAGGATTGGTTATGTTTGAT
>NW_027336838.1:0-244 GCF_000331145.2 Cicer arietinum | reverse complement strand
CAGGTGTATTCGAATACAGGATGTGTGTATTCGAATACACCTCTTTGTAACGTTCAAAAATATTCAAAAATTGCTCCTTGTATTCGAATACACATGTGTGTAGTCGAATACAGATTAGTGAAAATTTGCCACTGACTTACTTTGTATTCGACTACACATAGTCGTAGTCCAATACAACTTTGAGATTTTTGCTTCTGATTTGCTTTGTATTCGAATACAGGATGCTGTATTTGAATACACTTAT
>NW_027336837.1:2153-3213 GCF_000331145.2 Cicer arietinum | reverse complement strand
AGGTGTGTTTGTGTCGTTGGATGAACATTTAGGCCATTTTCGTCCTTCCTTTGCTTATTCTTGCCCAATTAGGGTTTTTAACCAATCTTGTGCATCCAATAGGTTCATTTGTTTTATAGGATGAACATTCACGTCATTTTCGTCTTACCTAGGTTTATCCTAGTCAAATTAGGTTTTTAACCAATCTTGTGCATCCAACAGGCGTGTTTCTTTCATTGGATGAACATTTAGGTCATTTTCGTCCTCCCTAGGCTTATTCTTGTCCAATTAGGGTTTTTAACAAATATTGTGCATCCAATAGGTGTGTTTGTGTCATTGGGTGAACATTTAGGTCATTTTCGTCTTTCATTGGCTTATTCTTGTCCAATTAGGGTTATAACAAATCTTGTGCATCCAATAGGTGTGTTTGTGTCATTGGATGAACATTTAAGTCATTTTCGTCCTTCCTTGGCTTATTGTTGTCCAATTAGGGTTTGTAACCAATCTTGTGCATCCAATAAGTTCATTTGTGTCATTGGATGAACATTTAAGTCATTTTCGTCCTTCCTTGGCTTATTGTTGTCCAATTAGGGTTTGTAACCAATCTTGTGCATCCAATAAGTTCATTTGTGTCATTGGATGAACATTTAGGTCATTTTCGTCCTCCCTAGGCTTATTCTTGTCCAATTAGGGTTTTTAACCAATCGTGTGCATCCAATAGGTGTGTTTGTATCATTGGATGAACATATAGGTCATTTTCATCCTCCCTAGACTTATTCTAGTCCAACTATGTTTTAAACCTATCTTGAGCATCCAATAGGTGTGTTTGTGTTATTGGATAAACATTTTGGTCATTTTCGTCCTCTCTAGGCTTATTCTTGTCCTATTAGGGTTTTTAACCAATCTTGTGCATCCAATAAGTTCATTTGTACTTTCGGATGAACATTTAGGTCATTTTCGTCCTCCCTAGGTTTATCCTAGTCAAATTAGAGTTTTCAACCAATCTTGTGCATCCAATAGGTGTGTTTGTGTCATTGGATGAACATTTAGGTCATTTTCGTCCTCCCTAGGGTTATTCTTG
>NW_027336837.1:1623-2071 GCF_000331145.2 Cicer arietinum | reverse complement strand
GTCCAATTAGGGTTTTTAACCAATCTTGTGCATCCAATAAGTTCATTTGTGTCATTGGATGAACATTTAGGTCATTTTCGTCTTCCCTAGGTTTATTCTAGTCTAATTTGGGTTTTTAACCAATCTTGTGCATCCAATAGGTGTGTTTGTCTCATTGGATACACATTTAGGTCATTTCCGTCTTCCCTTGGCTTATTCTTGTCCAATTAGGGTTTTTAACCAATCTTGTGCATCCAATAGGCGTGTTTCTGTCATTGGATGAACATTTAGGTAATTTTTGACCTCCCATGGCTTATTCATGTCCAATTAGGATTTTTAACCAATCTTGTGCATCCAATAGGTGTGTTTGTGTCATTGGATGAACATCTAGGTCATTTTCGTCCTCCCTCTGCTTATTCTTGTCCAATTAGGGTTTTTAACCAATCTTGTGCATCCAATAGGTGTATTT
>NW_027336837.1:0-1575 GCF_000331145.2 Cicer arietinum | reverse complement strand
TAGGGTTTTTAAACAATCTTGTGCATCCAATAGGTGTGTTTGTGTCATTGGATGAAAATTTAGGTCATTTTCGTCCTCCCTAGAGTTATTCTTGTCCAACTAGGGTTTTTAACCAATCCTGAGCATCCAATAGGTGTGTTTCTGTCATTGGATAATCATTTAGGTAATTTTCGTCCTCCCTTGGCTTATTCTTGTCCAATTTGTGTTTTTAACCATTCTTGTACATCTAATAGGTGTATTTATGTCTTTGGATGAACATCTAGGTCATTTTCATCCTCCCTAGACTTATTTTTGTCCAACTAGGGTTTTTAACCAATCTTGTGCATCCAATAAGTTCATTTGTGTTATAGGATGAACATTTAGGTCATTTTCATCCTCCCTAGACTTACTTTTGTCCAACTAGGGTTTTTAACCAATCTTGTGCATCCAATAAGTTCATTTGTGTTATAGGATGAACATTTAGGTCATTTTCATCCTCCCTAGACTTACTTTTGTCCAACTAGGGTTTTTAACCAATCTTGTGCATCCAATAGGTGTGTTTGTGTCGTTGGTTGAACATTTAGGCCATTTTTGTTGTTCCTTTGCTTACTCTTGTCCAATTACGGTTTTTAACCAATCTTGTGCATCCAATAAGTTCATTTGTGTTATAGGATGAACATTTAGGTCATTTTCGTCTTCCCTAGGCTTATTCTTGTCCAATTAGGGTTTTTAACAAATATTGTGCATCCAATAAGTTGATTTGTGTCGTTGGTGTTGGTATCTATGGCCTCGAAAAAATCGGAATATATCAGAATGTATCAGTTCTTTATGAAATTAAATCAGAATTATACGCACAGCGGAATTTAAATTGTGGCATACAAGATTAGCAAGTTCTGTTAGATTGATATGAGATTAACCAAGATGCATACAAGTCAGATTATCAGATTAAACAATATTACTTATCACAGACTATGTTTAACATGCATCTAATATTAATCACATATACATATATATCAAGATAGTAAATTCCTCCCTGAAACCTATCTATCTTAATGATCTCTTTCCTATTGAATACCCTCTGATCCTTGTAGATACTCGTCAACCTATCACAGAATCACAGTGCGACTCTTCCTTGTTGAACACTTTTCACCCAAGAAAGTAGCCACCAGTTTCTAGCTGGCTTTCTATCAACCCTTTGATCCTTGTAGACAATCGGCAGCCTAACACAAAATCAAAGTACGACTCTTTCTTGTTGAGACCTCTCACCCAAGAAAGTAGCCACCAGTTTCTAGCTGGCTTTCTATCAACCCTTTGATCCTTGTAGACAATCGGCAGCCTAACACAAAATCAAAGTACGACTCTTTCTTGTTGAGACCTCTCACCCAAGAAAGTAGCCACCAGTTTCTAGCTGGATTTCTAGCGTTCGTTTTGTTTCAAAGTATTGTTACAGACAGATTAACAGAAGTACAAAAGGCAGTCTTCAATCTTGATCAGTGTTCTTCTCACGACTCTGGATATTCAAAGATTGTTCAAGAGAACTCTGTCTTTTCTCTCAAGATCACTTTTCCAGCTCTCTCATTGATTAAGGATAATCTT
>NW_027336836.1:0-1648 GCF_000331145.2 Cicer arietinum | reverse complement strand
TATAAGTTATTTTATAATAAATTTATAAACTATTTTATAATATTATTAGTCATTTACCACTGGTAATAATTTATATTATTAGTCATTAAATTCAATAAAAAAACCACCTAATCACTCATAAATATCAACATAAATGTTGTTTATTTAATTTTACTTTTATGAACAATTATATCATTTCACTTATTGTGAGTAATGATTTTATACGTTAAAAATTAAATTACTCATTAATGTCAATCCATTTTTTTAGTTACACTTTATAAAATAAAAATATATATTCTATTTGACAGAAAATACATAAATTTATTAAAAATAATCATAAAATTCGAATATATGAAAAATTATTAAAAAAGTTACTTCCAATTTTTAAAATCTATCATCTATTATATATATTTAAAATAGACTCTGGTTGCCACAACAACTTTTTTTTTTACAAACTTTTGATGAAACATATTCAATAAATTTTTTTTACAATAATTTCTCATGCTCACAATTAAAACATCATAATAATTAAACAAATAAATTTAGACTACGCTACAATATAATTCAACATTAACATTTTTTTAAAATAAAAAATATTAAATAGTAAATCATATTTATAAATTTTTATATTTTATTTTTGGATTTGTATTTTATATTATATTTCGTCACATAAATACAAATACCATTATATGTTGAAAAATAAATTAACAATCAAAGTACAATGAGTCAAATAATTATCCTATATAATAAGTTATCATGCGAATTTTACAAAATATTTTATAAATTAAATTAGATGATTGTGATAAACATGATTTTCCCTCATTTTAAATTTTCTAATCATAATCAATTATTACAAATCAATAAAGTGATATTATGAGTTAACTATATTTATAATACATAAAATATTACTTATAAAACTTATAAAATTATTTTACAATTTGATAATAATTTATAATTTATAATGTTATCAAATTATTTTATAATAAATTTATAAACTATTTTATAATATTATTAGTCATTTACCAATGGTAATAATTTATATTATAGTCATTAAATTCAATATAAAAAAACCCACATAATCACTCATAAATATTCTTTATTTAATCTTCCTTTTATGAACAATTATATTATTTCACTTATCGTGAGTAATGATTTTAGACGTTAAAAATTAAATTTCTCATTAATGTCAATCCATTTTTTTAGTAAGTAATAATTTATATTATAGTCATTAAATTCAATATAAAAAAAACCACTTAATCACTCATAAATATCGACATAAATATTCTTTATTTAATCTTCCTTTTATGAACAATTATATTATTTCACTTATGGTGAGTAATGATTTTATACGTTAAAAATTTAATTACTCATTAATGTCAATCCATTTTTTTTAGTAACATTTTATAAAATAAATATATATTCTCTATTTGACAGAAAATACATAAATTTATTAAAAACAATCATAAAATACGAATATGTGAAAAATTATTAAAAACGTTACTTCCAATTATTAAAATCTATCATCTATTATATATATTTAAAATAGACTCCGATACCACAATAATTTTTTTTTTTACAAACTTTTGATGAAATATATTCAATAATTTTTTTTTTTACAACAACTTCTCATGCTCGCAATTAAAATATCATAATAATAAAACAAATAAAT
>NW_027336835.1:1082-1292 GCF_000331145.2 Cicer arietinum | reverse complement strand
ATACGTTGGAAGTAACTCACGAAGGCACCATTGAGGTAAAGAGGTCTAAACTCAACACACTATTACAAGAATATGAGTTATTTCGAATGCAGCTCGGAGAATCTATTCTAGACTTACAGAAAAGGTTCTCCCACTTAACCAATCATTTGACAGCACTCGGAAAAATCTTCACCAATGATGAACTAAATCTAAAAGTACTAAGATCATTGA
>NW_027336835.1:0-278 GCF_000331145.2 Cicer arietinum | reverse complement strand
ATGCAAAGATACTCAAATGACAAAAGCGGTCTTGGATATTCAAAATTTGATAAACCAAATTTGAACAAAACTATTTTTGTTAAAGCAAGTAGTCAATCTAATCAAGAAAAGATTATAGTTATGAAAAAGGATGATCTTTATAATAAGAAAATTATTCAAAATAAATCTCATACATATGCTACTAATAGTAGATTTAATCCTACCTGTTCTTATTCTGGTCTTCATGGTCATACACCTAATACATGTCATATTAGAAACATTAGTGTTCCAAAAGGGCA
>NW_027336834.1:0-880 GCF_000331145.2 Cicer arietinum | reverse complement strand
TCCAACTAGGGTTTTTATCCAATCTTGTGCATCCAATAGGTGTGTTTGTGTCATTGGATGAACATTTAGGTCATTTTCGTCGTTCCTAGACTTATTCTTGTCCAACTATGGTTTTTAACCAATCTTGTGCATCCAATAGGTGTGTTTTTGTCACTGGATGAACATTTAGGTCATTTTCGTCCTCCCCAGGCTTATTCTTGTCCAAGTAGGGGTTTTGACCAATCTTGTGCATACAATAGGTGTGTTTGTGTCATTGGGTGACCATTTAGGTCATTTTCGTCCTCCCTTGGTTTATTCTTGTCCAATTAGGGTTTTTAACCAATCTTGTGCATCCCATAAGTTCTTTTGTGTCATTGGATGAACATTTAGGTCATTTTCGTCCTCCCTAGGTTTATTCTAGTCCAATTAGGGTTTTTAACCAATCTTGTGCATCCCATAAGTTCTTTTGTGTCATTGGATGAACATTTAGGTCATTTTCGTCCTCCCTAGGTTTATTCTAGTCCAATTAGGGTTTTTAACCAATCTTGTGCATCCCATAAGTTCTTTTGTGTCATTGGATGAACATTTAGGTCATTTTCGTCCTCCCTAGGTTTATTCTAGTCCAATTAGGGTTTTTAACCAATCTTGTGCATCCCATAAGTTCTTTTGTGTCATTGGATGAACATTTAGGTCATTTTCGTCCTCCCTAGGTTTATTCTAGTCCAATTAGGGTTTTTAACCAATCATGTGCATCCAATAGGTGTGTTTGTGTCATTGGATGAATATTTAGGTCATTTTCGTCCTCCCTAGGTTTATTCTTGTCCAAATTGGGTTTTTAACCAAACTTGTGCATCCAGTAGGTGTGTTTGTGTCATTCGATGAACATTTAGGTCATTTTCGT
>NW_027336833.1:1395-1750 GCF_000331145.2 Cicer arietinum | reverse complement strand
TAAATGGTTTATAAAATCGATTTGGGAATCGATTACTTTAGTCCAGGATTCAAAGTTCAGAAATTTTTTTTTAAACCTTCACGAGCATCCGTTTGGAAATCGATTAGTTAAGTGTTCAACCTTAAGACAATCGATTTGGGAATCGATTAAGTAAAACTGGAACTCGATTTGAACATCGATTTGAAATATGACCGTTACTCTAATTTTAACTAGCCGTTGGAACTTCATCATTACTGAATCGATTGAGGATTCCCAGCAACGGTAACCTAATCGATTGGGAAATCGATTTACAAGGTCAAGAGTATAAATAGGAACAGTTCTAAATCGATTTCTGCACTCTGTTTTCCAGATTTTC
>NW_027336833.1:0-1023 GCF_000331145.2 Cicer arietinum | reverse complement strand
CCACCTCCCAAGAAGGTCTCTGCACCTAAGGAAAAGGAGGTACAACCATCTCTGTCTACAGACTTCGCAAAAAGGAAAATTCATGAGGCTAGAACCATGGATTTTGAATATTTTGATGTTGTGGAATTCACTTTTCAGAACCACCTCAGGTTTCATGGATTGGAGAGTTTTCTGTCTTCTACACTTGATAGCTATCCTAGGCTGATCAGGGAGTTTTATTCTACATTCAAGATGACTGAAGAAGGTTTTACTGCTTCAGTTAAGGGAAAAAGGATTGCAATGTCCTTTGATGACTTCTCTACTTTGTCTGGATTGCCTTTCTATGGCAAATCTATTGATGGCAGCTCAAAGACACTGCCGATGAAGGTTGGGAAGAAACACTTGATAGGCATACCGCAGTTAAAGACCTGATGGTCGATGGGTTTGTTGAATCGATTTCACTGCCCATTGGTCAGATGAAGGTTCAACAGAGGATGTTGATGTATGCTCTGACGCGTATGCTGGTACCAAGATCGGGAAACCATGCAGTAGTCCAGAAGTTGGACATCATACTGTTATGGGGCTTATCCAAAGAGTTAAGGATGAGCTGGTGTTGGATTGTGCTAAGGCACATGTTGGAAGCATCTCAAAGCAAGCTGATGCTGCCTTATCCACAGTTGATCACAAAAATTCTCAAACACTTCAAGGTCTCATTTGGAAATGAGGAATCTGCTAAGACGACATTGGTGTTTGGTGAATCAATTGTGAATCAAATGCAATTGAAACGGTTACATGGTAAATGGATAAGACCTCAAGCAGCTGCTGACCCAGTCCAGCCCCAACCTCAACCTCAGTCTCAGCCTCAACCAGTCACTGCATCTGTTAATCCTGATTTTGTGAACAGAATAATGGAATTCATTGAAGCTCAGATGGCACACAATGCCAAAGTGTTGGAATCTCAGTCCAGATAGGAAGCAAGTCTAAGGACTCTGCAAGCATCCTTGAACTCGGTTGTTCAGGATGTGGATGCGATTCAAGCACACC
>NW_027336832.1:0-1438 GCF_000331145.2 Cicer arietinum | reverse complement strand
TTGCGCCCATATAAGGCCTCATATGGAGCCATTCCAATACTTGCGTGGAAGCTATTGTTGTAGTTGAACTCAATCAACGGAAGCACATCGTCCCAACTTCCTCTACCATCTAATACACATGCTCTCAACAGATCTTCCAAGGACTGATTCGTCCTTTCAGTCTGTCCGTCCGTTTGTGGATGGTAAGCTGAACTCAACCGTAGCTTCGTTCCTAAAGCTTCGTGTAATGCTCCCCAAAAATGTGATGTGAACTTCGGATCACGGTCTGATACAATACTCGATGGTACCCCGTGTAACCTCACAATTTCAGCAATGTAGATCTCCGTTAGCTGATCTACCTTATAGGTGGTCCTTACCGGCAAAAAGTGAGCAGATTTAGTTAGTCGATCCACTATCACCCATATGGAATCATTCTTTCTCCTTGTCTTTGGTAATCCGGTTATAAAATCCATGGAAATGCTGTCCCACTTCCATTCAGGAATATCTAAAGGTTGCAACATTCCAGCAGGTCGCTGATGTTCCACCTTCGCTTTCTGACAAGTTAGACAAGTGGATACATATTCCGCCACATGTTTCTTCATTCCTGGCCACCAATAATTCTGCCTCAAATCCTGATACATCTTTGTTGCCCCAGGATGAATACTCAGCTTACTCTTATGCGCCTCTTCCAAAATTGTTTTCCGCATAGCTGTAATTTCTGGTACACAAATCCTACCATTACACCGCAAAACATTATCTGCCCCAATCTTGAACTCAATCGTCTTCCCTTGTACTATTAGATTCCTCTTCTCTTGAATTAAGACGTCATCCTGAGAATTCGCAATGTCTTCAAGTAATCCACTCGAGATCTTAATCATTCCGAATTTCAAAATTCCCGGTGCAAACTCTACGTTCAAGTGTAGGTCTCTAAAAGCTTCCCACAACTCTTGTTGTCTAGCCATAATTATTGAAGACACCGATACACTCCTTCTGCTCAACGCATCCGCCACTACATTGGCCTTCCCAGGGTGGTACTGCAGTGTGAAATCAAAGTCCTTGAGAGTCTCCATCCATCGTCTCTGGCGCATGTTCAACTCCTTCTGATCAAACAAATATTTCAAGCTTTTATGGTCGCTGAACACGGTGAACGTGCACCCATATAAATAATGCCTCCAGATCTTTAATGCAAAAACAACCGCGGCAAGCTCCAAATCATGGGTAGGATAGTTTCTCTCATGAATCTTCAATTGTCTCGAGGCATAAGCCACAACTTTCTTGTGTTGCATCAAAACACATCCTAACCCTTGGTGAGATGCATCACAATAAACTTCATAGGGTTCTTTTGATTGCGGTAATACCAATACAGGTGAGGTCGTCAATTTTCCCTTTAGTAACTGAAGTTTTCTTCACACTTCTCCGTCCATGGGAACGGTTGATCTTTTCTGGTAAGTTGTGTCAG
>NW_027336831.1:0-1080 GCF_000331145.2 Cicer arietinum | reverse complement strand
TGTTTTTTTTGAGTGATGCTGGGTTGAAAGGAAACGTGTGAACGGAAGTAAACGTTGAAGACGGAAACGTGTGGCCACTATGAACGGTGTGGCCAGTGTGAACCCAAGGGAACGTGGGCCCCGGTTGCAGATCAATTAAAAAAATATTTTATTTCTTTTTCCTTTTTATTTTATTTTTAATATATAGTTAAATCTGAATATAAAATAATGGTATTTTTGAAAATGATTGTAAAAATATTTAAATATATTATTATTATTATTATTAAAATAATTTTAAATTAATTGGACAAAAATTAGGTATTACAGCTGCCCCTATTTAATTATCTTTTACGTGATAAAAAATAATTAAATATAAAGACCTAAATTTTGTACAAAGTAAATTAATTTCGGAAAAAATAAAAAAATAATTTGAATTGTAAAAAAAATTGATGATTTTAAAAAAAGAAAGCATGTAAAAGAAAGTTGGTGATTGGCAAAAGTAAATAAAAAAAAAAATGATCGTATTCGGAGTGTTTACCGATGCATTGATCGACATGAATAAAGTGATGAATAAAGTCATTATCGTTTTCGGATTGATTACCGATGCGTAGATCGACGTAAAATAAAGTGATGAATAAAGTTATTATCGTCTTCGGATTGGTTACCGATGCGTAGATCGACGTTCGTCTTCGGATTGGTTACCGATGCGTAGATCGATGTAAAATAAAGTGATGAATAAAGTCATTATCGTCTTCGGATTGATTATCCGATGCGTAGATCGATTGATATAAATATAATGATGACTAAACCAAACATGAGTTTAAAATTTAGAATGTAAATAAAAAAAAGAAAGCACGTAAAAGAAAGTTGGTGATTGGCAAAAGTAAATAAAAAATAAAAATGATCGTATTCGGAGTGTTTACCGATGCATTGATCGACATGAATAAAGTGATGATCGTCTTCGGATTGGTTACCGATGCGTAGATCGACGTTCGTCTTCGGATTGGTTACCGATGCGTAGATCGATGTAAAATAAAGTGATGAATAAAGTCATTATCGTCTTCGGATTGATTACCCGATGCGTAGATCGACATAAAATAA
>NW_027336830.1:3004-3719 GCF_000331145.2 Cicer arietinum | reverse complement strand
GTTTAGTGTTTAGGGTTTAGGCTTTAGTGTTTTGCGTTTCGGGTTTATGGTTAAGGGTCTAGGTCATATCTAGTCCGTTTTGGTTCTTAATCAATGTAGTTCCTCGAATAAGTGCATAAGAATTACTAGATTTTGATTTTAGGTCATATTTGTTTTTGTTATGTTCCTTTCTGTCAATTTTAGTTCTTATATGTGTAGTTCATCCAATAAGTGCCAAAGTCTCAATACATTTATATTTTAGGTCATTTTGGTCTTTACTAGGTTAAGGGATTAGGGTTTAGCGTTTAGGTTTTATGGTTTAAGGGTCTAGGTCTATTCAAGTCCCTAGGTCTATTCTAGTCCATTTTGGTTTTAATCAATGTATCTCACGAAATAATTAAAAGCATAATTCTCAATGGATATAGATTTTAGGTCATTTTGTTGTTTACTAGGTGTAATCTAGTCTATTTTGTTTCTAAAACAATGTAGTTCGTCTAATATGTGAAAAAGATTCAATATATTAATATTTTAGGCCATTTTGATATGTTTCTTTTTTTCCGTTTTAGTTCTTATTCATTTTAAGGTTTAGGGTTTGGGGTTTGGGATTTAGGGTTTAAGATTAAGGGTTAAGGGTCTAGGTCTATTCTAGTTCATTTTGGTTCTGAATAAAATGTAGTTCGTCGAATAAGTGTATAAGTCTCATTGGATTTAGATTTTAGG
The DNA here is from genome assembly GCF_000331145.2 of Cicer arietinum. Classification (NCBI taxonomy): domain Eukaryota; kingdom Viridiplantae; phylum Streptophyta; class Magnoliopsida; order Fabales; family Fabaceae; genus Cicer; species Cicer arietinum. The sequence continues at coordinate 3,020 of NW_027336830.1, read as the reverse complement.
TTATTTTGGTTTTTGA
>NW_027336830.1:0-820 GCF_000331145.2 Cicer arietinum | reverse complement strand
CATAATTCTCAATGGATATAGATTTTAGGTCATTTTGTTGTTTACTAGGTGTAATCTAGTCTATTTTGTTTCTAAAACAATGTAGTTCGTCTAATATGTGAAAGAGATTCAATATATTAATATTTTAGGCCATTTTGATATGTTTATTTTTTTCCGTTTTAGTTCTTATTCATTTTAAGGTTTAGGGTTTAAGATTAAGGGTTAAGGGTCTAGGTCTATCCTAAGTCATTTTGGTTATGAAAAAAATGTAGTTCGTCGAATAAGTGTATAAGTCTCATTGGATTTAGATTTTAGGTTATTTTGGTTTTTGATATGTTTCTTTTTGTCCATTTTAGTTTTATTCATTGTAGGGATTAGGTTTAGGGTTAACGGTTAAGGTTTTAGGTTTATTATAGACCATCTCTCTTCTTAATCAATGTAGTTAGTTGAATTAGTGCATCAATCTAACTGGTTTTAGATTTTGGTTATTTTTGTTTTTGAAATGTTTCTTTTTGTACATTTTATTTCTTATTCATTGTAGTTCGTCCAATAAGTACAAAAGTCAAAATGGATTAATATTTTAGGTCATATTGGTCTTTTTTAGGTTTAGGGATTACGGTTCAGGTTTTAGGTTTTAGGATTTAGGTCGTAGGAGTTAGGTTTTAGGATTTTTGTTTTTGGTTTTAGGTTTTAGGTTTTAGGTTTTAGGTTTTAGGGTTTAGGTTTTAGTGTTTATGGTTTAGGGTTTATGGTTTAGGGTTTATGGTTTATGGTTTATGGTTTAGGGTTTAGGGTTTAGGGTTTTGGGTTTAGGGTTTTGCGTTTAGTGTTTAGGGTTTAG
>NW_027336829.1:0-1049 GCF_000331145.2 Cicer arietinum | reverse complement strand
AATCTTGTGCATCCAATAAGTTCATTTGTGTTATTGGATTAACATTTAGGTCATTTTTGCCATCGTTAGGCTTATTCTTGTCAAATTAGGGGTTTTAACCAAAATTGTGCATCCAATAAGTTCATTTGTGTCATTGGATTAACATTAAGGTCATTTTCGTCATCCCTATGCTTATTCTTGTCCAATTAGGGTTTTTAACCAATCATGTGCTTCCAATAAGTTTATTTGTGTCATTGGATTAACATTTAAATCATTTTCGTCCTCGCTAGGCTTATTCTTGTCCAATTAGGGTTTTTAAGCAAGCTAGTGCTTCCAATAAGTTTATTTGTGTCATTGGATTAACATTTAAGTCATTTTCGTCCTCGCTAGGCTTATTCTTGTCTAATTAGGGTTTTTAACCAATCTTGTGCTTCCAATAAGTTCATTTGTGTCATTGGATTAACATTTAGGACATTTTCGTCCACCCTAGGCTTATTCTTGTCCAATTAGGGTTTTTAACCAATCTTGTGGATCCAATAAGTTCATTTGTGTCATTGGGTTAACATTTAAGTCATTTTCGTCCTCCCTAGGCTTATTCTTGTCTAATTAGGTTTTTTAACCAATCTTGTGCATCCAATAAGTTCATTTGTGTCATTGGATTGACGTTTAGGTCATTTTCGTGATCCCTAGGCTTATTCTTGTCTAATTAGGGTTTTTAACCAATCTTGTGCTTCCAATAAGTTCATTTGTGTCATTGGATTAACATTTAGGTCATTTTCGTCCTCCCTAGGCTTATTCTTGTCCAATTAGGGTTTTTAACCAATCTTGTGCTTCCAATAAGTTTATTTGTTTCATTAAATTAACATTTAAGTTATTTTCGTCGTCGCTAGGCTTATTCTTGTCGAATTAGGGTTTTTAACCAATCTTGTGCATCCAATAGGTTCATTTGTGTCATTGGATTAACGTTTATGTCATTTTTGTGATCCCTAGGCTTATTCTCTTCTAATTAGTGTTGGTATCAGTGACCTCGCAATAAAGAAAATATATCAGTTTTCGTTACCAAATTAATC
>NW_027336828.1:0-1771 GCF_000331145.2 Cicer arietinum | reverse complement strand
TCATTTACTTACTGCAATTTTCATTAAGCCTTGTTCTTAAACTCAGAAAATCTGATTACCATAACACTAAAAACAAGAAAATTTACTAACACCTAATTCACCCCCCCCCCCTCTTAGGCGTACTTTCATACTTACATTGTGCATCCAATAGGTTTGTTTGTGTCATTGGATGAACATTTAGGTCATTTTCGTCATCCCTAGGCTTATTCTTGTCCAATTAGGGTTTTTAACCAATTTTGGGCATCCAATAGGTTTGTTTGTGTCATTGGATGAACATTTAGGTCATTTTCGTCATCCCTAGGCTTATTCTTGTCCAATTAGGGTTTTTAACCAATTTTGGGCATCCAATAGGTTTGTTTGTGTCATTGGATGAACATTTAGGTCATTTTCGTCATCCCTAGGCTTATTCTTGTCCAATTAGGGTTTTTAACCAATTTTGGGCATCCAATAGGTTTGTTTGTGTCATTGGATGAACATATAGGTCATTTTCGTCCACCCTAGGCTTGTTCTTTTCCAATTAAGGTTTTTAACCAATATCGTGCATCCTATAGGATTGTTTGTGTCATTGGATGAACGTTTAGGTCATTTTCTTTCTCCCTAGGTTTATTCTTGTCCAATTAGGGATTTTAATCAATCTTGTGCATTGAATAGGTGTGTTTGTGTCATTGGATGAATATTTAGGTCATTTTCGTAATCCCAAGGCTTATTCTTGTCCAATTAGGGTTTTTAATCAATCTGGTGCATCCAATAGGTGGGTTTGTGTCATTGGATGAACACCAAGGCTTATTCTTCCTCCATAGGCTTATTCTTGTCCGATTAGGGTTTTTAACGAATCTTATGTATCCAACAGTTGTGTTTGTGTCATAGGACGATATTTTAGGTCATTTTCGTCCTCCCTAGGCTTATTCTTGTCCAATTAGGGTTTTTAATAAATGTTGTGCGTCCAATAGGTGTGTTTGTGTCATTGGATGAACATTTATATCATTTTCGTCCTCCCTAGGTTTATTCTTGTCCAATTAGGGTTTTTAACCAATCTTGTGCATCCAATAAGTTCATTTGTGTCATTGGATTAACATTTAGGTCATTTTCGTCCTCCCTAGGCTTATTATTGTCCAATTCGGGTTTTTAATCTATCTTTTGCATCCAATAGGCGTGTTTGTATCAATAGATGAACATTTGTGTCATTTTCGTCCTCACAAGGCTTATACTTGTCCAATTAGTGTTTTTAATCAATCTTGTGCATCAAATAGTTGTGTTTGTGTCATTGGATGAACATTTAGGTCATTTTCGTCCTCGCAAGGCTTATTCTTGTCCAATTAGGGTATTTTTTTTTTATCAATCTTGTGCATCCAATAGGTGTGTTTGGGTCAGTGGATGAACATTTAGGTCATTTTCTTCCTCCATAAGCTTATTCTTGTCCAATTAGGGATTTTATCGAATCATGTGTATCCAATATGTGTGTTTGTGTGATTGGATGAACATTTAGATCATTTTCGTCCTCCCTAGGCTTATTCTTGTCCAATTAGGGTTTTTGACTAATCTTGTGCTTCCAATAATTTCATGTGTGTCATTGGATGAACATTTAGGTCATTTTCGTCATCCCTAGGCTTATTTGTGTCCAATTAGGGTTTTTCACCAATTTTGTGCATCCTATAGGTTTGTTTGTGTCATCGGATGAACATTTAGGTCATTTTCATTCTCCCTAGGGTTATTCTTGTCCAATTAGGGTTTTTAATCAATCTTGTGCATCCAATTGGTGTGTTTGTGTCAT
>NW_027336827.1:10897-11911 GCF_000331145.2 Cicer arietinum | reverse complement strand
AATGTTCATCCAATGACACAAACACACCTATTGGATGCACAAGATTTGTTAAAACCCCTAGTTCCACAAGAATAAGCCAAGGGAGGACGAAAATGACCTAACTGTTCTTCTAATGACCCAAAAACACCTATTGGATTGGTTAAAAACACTAATTGGACACGAATAAGCCAAGGGAGAATGAAAATGACCTAAATGTTTATCCAATGACACAAACACACCTATTGGAGGCACAAGATTGGTTAAAAACTCTAATTGGACAAGAATAGGCGTAGGGAAGACGAAAATGACATATATGTTCATCCAATGACACAAACATACCTATTGGATGCACATGATTGGTTTAAAAACCTAATTGGACTAGAACAAACCTAAGGAGGACGACAATGACCTAAGTGTTCATCCAATGACGAAAACACACCTATTGGATGCACAAGATTGGTTAAAAACCCTAATTGGACAAGAATAAGCCTAGGGAGGACGAAAATAACCTAAATGTTCATCTAATGACACAAATGAACTTATTAGATGCACAACATGGGTTAAAAACCCGAATTGGACAAAATAAGCCTAGGGAGGATGAAAATGACATAAATGTTCATCCAATGACACAAACACACCTATTGGATGCACAAGATTAGTTAAAAACGCAAATTGGACTAGAATAAACCTAGCGAAGACGAAAATGACTTAAATGTTAATCCAGTGACACAAATGATCTTATTGGATGCACAAGAATTGTTAAAAACCCTAATTGGACAAGAATAAACCTAGGGAGGACAAAAATGACCGAAAGGTTCATTCAGTGATACAAATGAACTTATTGGATGCACATGATTGGTTAAAAACTCTAATTGGACAAGAATAAGCATAGGGAGGACGAAAATAACCTAAATTTTCATCCAATGACATAAACACACCCATTGGATGCAGAAGAATGGTAAAAAAAACCCTTATTGGACTACAATAAATCTAGGGAGGACGAAAATGGCCTAAATGTTCATCCAATGACACAAA
>NW_027336827.1:0-5732 GCF_000331145.2 Cicer arietinum | reverse complement strand
GCACATGATTGGTTAAAAACTCTAATTGGACAAGAATAAGCCTAGGGAGGACGAAAATAACCTAAATTTTCATCCAATGACATAAACACACCCATTGGATGCAGAAGAATGGTAAAAAAAACCCTTATTGGAGTACAATAAATCTAGGGAGGACGAAAATGGCCTAAATGTTCATCCAATGACACAAATGAACTTATTTGATGCATAAGATTGGTTAAAAAACCCTAATTCGACAAGAATAAGCCTAGGGAGGACGAAAATTACGTAAATGTTCATCCAATGACACAAATGAACTTATTTGATGCATAAGATTGGTTAAAAAACCCTAATTCGACAAGAATAAGCCTAGGGAGGACGAAAATTACGTAAATGTTCATCCCATGACAAAAACACACCTATTGGCTACAGAAGATTTGTTAAAAACCTAAATTGAACACGAATAAGCCAAGGGAGGACAAAAATGACCTAAATGGTCATCCAATGACACAAACACACATATTGGATGCACAAGATTTGCTAAAAACCTTAGTTGGACAAGAATAAATATAGGAAGGACGAAAATGACCTAAATGTTCATCCAATGACACAAACACACCTATTGGATGACAAAGATTGGTCAAAACCCCTAATTGGACAAGAATAAGCTTAGGGAGGACAAAAATCACCTAAATGGTAATCCTATGACAAAAATGAACTTATTGGATGCACAAGATTGGTTAAAAACCCTAGTTGGACAAGAATAAGCCTAGGGAGGACGAAAATGACCTAAATGTTCATCCAATGACACAAACACACTTATTGGATGCTCAAGATTGGTTAAAGCCCCTAATTGGACTAGAATAAACCTAGAGAGAACGAAAATGACCTAAATATTCATCCAATGACACAAATACACCCATTGGATGCACAAGAATGGTAAAAAAAAAACCTTATTGGGTTAGAATAAATCTAGGGAGGACGAAAATGACCGTAATGTTAATCTAATGACACAAATGAACTTTTTGTATGCTTAAGATTTGTTAAAAAAACCCTAATTTGACAAGAATAAGCCTAGGGAGGACGGAATTTACCTAAATGTTCAACCAATGACAAAAACACACCTATTGACTGCAGAAGATTGGTTAAAAACCCAAATTGGACATGAATAAGCCAAGGGAGGATGAAAATGACCTAAATGGTCATCCAATGACACAAACACACCTATTGCATGCACAAGATTGGTTAAAAACCTTAGTTGGACAAGAATAAATCTATGAAGGACGAAAATGACCTAAATGTTCATCCAATGACACAAACACACCTATTGGATGCTCAAGATTGTTAAAAACCCTAATTGGACAAGAATAAGTCTATGGAGGACGAAAATGACCTAAATGTTAATCCAATGACACAAATGAACTTATTGGATGCACAAGATTGGTTAAAAACCCTAATTGGACAAGAATAAACCTAGGGAGGACGATAATGACCTAAATGTTAAACCAATGACACAAACACACCTATTGGATGCTCAAGATTGGTTAAAACCCCTAATTGATCTAGAATAAACCTAGGGAGAACGAAAATGACCTAAATGTTCATCCAATGACACTAATGAATTTATTGGATTCACAACATTGGTTAAAAACTCTAATTGGACAAGAATAAGCCTAGGGAGGAAAAAAATGACCTAAATGTTCATTCAGTGACACAAATGAACTTATTGGATGCACAAGATTAGTTTATAACCCTAATTGGACAAGAATAAGCCTAGGGAGGACGAAAATGACCTAAATGTTCATCCAATGACACAAATGAACTTATTGGATGCACAAGATTAGTTTATAACCCTAATTGGACAAGAATAAGCCTAGGGAGGACGAAAATGACCTAAATGTTCATCCAATGACACAAATGAACTTATTGGATGCACAAGATTAGTTTATAACCCTAATTGGACAAGAATAAGCCTAGGGAGGACGAAAATGACCTAAAAGTTCATCCAATGACACAAACACACCTATTGGATGCACAAAATTGGTTAAAAACCCTAGTTGGACAAGAATAAGTCTAGGGAGGACGAAAAAGACCTAAACGTTCATCCAATGACACAAACACACCTTTGGATGCACAAGAATGGTTAAAAACCCTAATTGGACAACAATAAGCATAGGGAGGACGAAAATGACCTAAATGTTAATACAATGACACAAACACACCTATTGGATGCTCAAGATTGATTAAAACCCCTAATTGGACTACAATAAACCTAAGGAGAACGAAAATGACCTAAATGTTCATCCAATGACACTAATGAATATATTCGATTCACAAGATTGGTTAAAAAGTCTAATTGGAAAACAATAAGTCTAGGGAGGAAAAAATGACCTAGATGTTCATCCAATGACACCATTGAACTTATTGGATGCAGAAGATTTGTTAAAAACCCTAATTGGACAAGAATAAGCCTCGGGAGAACGAAATTGACCTAAATGTTCATCCAATGACACAAGCACACCTATAGGATGCACAAGATTGATTAAAAACCCTAGTTGGACAAGAATAAGTCTATGGATGCACAAGATTGGTTAAAACCCCTAATTGGAAAAGAATAACCCTAGCGAGGACGAAAATGACCTAAATGTTCTTCCAATGACACAAACACACCTATTGGATGCACAAGATTTGTAAAAAAACCCTAATTGTATTAGTATAAACCTAGGGAGGATGAAAATGATCTAAATGTTAATCGAATGACACAAATGAACTTATTGGATGCAAAAGATTGGTTAAAAACCCTAATTGGACTAGAATAAACCTAGGGAGGACGAAAATGACCTAAATCTTCATCCAATGACACAAACACACCTATTCGATGCACAAGATTGGTTAATAACCCTAATTGGACTAGAATAAACCTAAGGAGGACGAAAATGACCTAAATGTTCATCCAATGACACAAATGAACTTAATGGAAGCACAAGATTGGTTAAAAACCCTAATTGGACAAGAAAAGGCGTAGGGAGGACGAAAATGACATATATGTTCATCCAACGACACAAACACACCTATTGGATGCACTTGATTGGTTTAAAATCCTAATTGGATTAGAATAAACCCAGGGAGGACGAAAATCACCTAAATGTTAATCGAATGACACAAATGAACTTATTGGGTGCACAAGATTGGTTAAAAGCCCTAATTGGACTAGAATAAACCTAAGCAGGACGGAAATGACCTAAATCTTGATCCAATGACACAAACACACCTATTCGATGCACAAGATTAGTTAAAACCTAATTGGACAAGAATAAGCCAAGGGAGGACGAAAATGACCTAAATGTTCATCCAATGACACAAACACACTTATTGGATGCACAAGACTTGTTAAAAACCCTAATTGGATAAGAATAAGCATAGGGATGACGAAAATGACCTAAATGTTCATCCAATGACACAAACACACATATTGGATGCACAAGATTTGTTAAAATCCCTAGTTTGACAAGAATAAGCCTAGGGAGGACGAAAATGACCTAACTGTTCATCCAATGACACAAACACACCTATTGGATTGGTTAAAAACCCTAACTGGACACGAATAAGCCAAGGGAGAACGAAAATGACCTAAATGTTTATCCAATGACACAAATGAACTTAATGGAAGCACAAGATTGGTTAAAACCCTAATTGGACAAGAAAAGGCGTATGGAGGACGAAAATGACATATATATGTTCATCCAATGACACAAACACACCTGTTGGATGCACATGATTGGTTTAAAAACCTAATTGGACTAGAATAAACCTAAGGAGGACGAAAATGACCTAAATGTTAATCCAATTACACAAATAAACTTGTTGGATTCGCAAGATTAGTTAAAAACCCTAATTGGACAAGAATAAGCCTCGGGAGGACGAAAATGACCAGTGTTCATCCAATGACGTAAACACACCTATTGGATGCACAAGATTGGTTAAAAACCCTAATTGGACAAGAATAAGCCTAGGGAGGACGAAAATAACCTAAATGTTCATCTAATGGCACAAATGAACTTATTAGATGCACAACATAGGTTAAAAACCCGAATTGGACAATAATAAGCCTAGGGAGGACGAAAATGACATAAATGTTCATCCAATGACAAAAACACACCTATTGGATGCACAAGATTAGTTAAAAACGCAAATTGCACAAGAATAAGCATCGGGAGGTCGAAAATGACCTAAATGTTCGTCAAGTGACACAAACACACCTATTTGATGTACAAGATTGGTTAAAAACCCTAATTGGACTAGAATAAACCTAGGGAAGACGAAAGTGACTTAAATATTAATCCAATGACACAAATGATCTTATTGGATGCACAAGAATTGTAAAAAACCCTAATTGGACAAGAATAAACCTAGGGAGGACGAAAATGACCGAAAGGTTCATCCAACGATACAAATGAACTTATTGGAAGCACATGATTGGTTAAAAACTCTAATTGGACAAGAATAAGCCAAGGGAAGACGAAAATAACCTAAATTTTCATCCAATGACATAAACACACCCATTGGATGCACAAGAATGGTAAAAAAAAACCTTATTGGACTACAATAAATCTTGGGAGGACGAAAATGACCTAAATGTTCATCCAATGACACAAACACACCTATTGGATGCCAAAGATTGGTTAAAACCCCTAATTGGACAAGAATAAGCTTAGGGAGGACAAAAATCACCTAAATGGTAATCCTATGACACAAATAAACTTATTGGATGCACAAGATTGGTTAAAAACCCTAATAGGACAAGAATAAGCCTAGGGAGGCAAAAATGACCAAAATGTTAATCCAATGACACAAACACACTTATTGCATGCTCAAGATTGGTTAAAGCCCCTAATTGGACTAGAATAAACCTAGAGAGAACGAAAATGACCTAAATATTCATCCAATGACACTAATGAATTTATTGGATGCACAAGATTTGTTAAAAACTCTAATTGGATAAGAATAAGCCTAGGAAAGAAGAAAATGACATAAATGTTCATCCAATGACACAAATGAACTTATTTGATGCACAAGATTAGTTAAAAACCCTAATTCGCCAAGAATAAGCCTAAGGAGGACGAATATGACCTAAATGTTCATCCAATGACACAAATGAACTTATTGGATGCACAAGAGTTGTTAAAAACTCTAATTGGACAAGAATAAGCCTAGGGAGGACGAAAATGACCTAAATGTTCATCCAATGACACAAATGAACTTATTGGATGCACAAGAGTTGTTAAAAACTCTAATTGGACAAGAATAAGCCTAGGGAGGACGAAAATGACCTAAATGTTCATCCAATGACACAAATGAACTTATTTGATGCACAAGATTAGTTAAAAACCCTAATTCGACAAGAATAAGCCTAAGGAGGACGAATATGACCTAAATGTTCATTCAATGACACAAACACACCTATTGGATGCACAAGATTGGTTAAAAGCCCTAATTGGACTAGACTAAACCTAGGGAGGACGGAAATTACCTAAATCTTCATCCAATGACACAAACACAGCTATTCGATGCACAAGATTGGTTAAAACCCTAATTGGGCAAGAATAAGCCAAGAGAGGATGAAAATGACCTAAATGTTCATTCAATGACACAAATGGACATATTCGATGCATAAGATTGGTTAAAAAAACACGAATTCGACAAGAATAAGTCTAGGGAGGACGAAAATGAACTAAATGTTCATCCAATGACACAAA
>NW_027336826.1:0-893 GCF_000331145.2 Cicer arietinum | reverse complement strand
AAATGAAGCGCATTATCAGAGTACTTGGTCCAACAACCAGTAGAAGATTATCAATCAATGCAATGTGAATTCCCCGATGAAGGCATAATTACTTTATTTGAAGAGACTGAATCATCTGATAAATAAAAATGGACGTTGGTGTTTGATTGTGCTTCTAACGCGTTAGGGCATGGAGTTGGGGCCATTTTGATATCAAATCATATGTTAAGAATAAGGAATATCCATTGGATATTTTAGATAACGACAAAAGGGTTTAAAGGAGTTTTTCAATGAACTTCTTCTTAAATGGTTATGTGCTTTTATAAGAGAAATCATGATATGATTCTCCTCAGATATGTTGATAAATCGGAAGTGGAGAAAATCATTCAAGAGGTTCGTGAAGGTTCTTTTGAAACTCATGCAAATGGACACGCAATGCAAGGAAAATCTTAAGGGTTTGCTACTATTGGCAAGGAAAATCTTAGTAGTTATTGATTATTTCACAAAATGGGTTGCAACCGCTTCTTACGCCAATGTGACAAGGAACATGGTGGTTAGATTCATCAAAAGAGAATTGATTTGTCGATATGGCTTGCCAAATAAGATTATCACTGATAACACGACCAATTTGAATAACAAAATGATGAAATAATTGTGTGATAGTTTCAAAATTCAGCACCATAATTCTTCTCCATATCGTTCGAAAATGAATGGAGCTGTAGAAGCAGCAAATAAGAATATCAAGACAATCATACAAAATATGGTAGAGACATATAAGGATTGACGTGAAATGCTACATTTTGCATTACATGGTTATAGAACTTTTGTTCGCACCTCAATGGGGACAATCTTTTTTCTCATTGGTTTATGGAATGGAAGCGGTGCTTCCCATTGAAGTTGAAATCCCCTCGATC
>NW_027336825.1:1011-1274 GCF_000331145.2 Cicer arietinum | reverse complement strand
GGGTTTTTAATCAATCTTGTGCATCCAATAGGTGTGTTTGTGTCATTGGATGAACATTCAGGTAATTTTCATCTTTCCTACACTTATTCATGTCCAATTTGGGTTTTAAAACAATCTTGTGCATCCAATAAGTTCATTTGTGTCATTGGATGATCATTTAGATCATTTTTGTCCTCCCTAGGTTTATTCTATTCCAATTAGGTTTTTTAACCAATCTTGTGCATCCAATAGGTGTATTGGTGTCATTGGATGAACATTTAGGT
>NW_027336825.1:0-947 GCF_000331145.2 Cicer arietinum | reverse complement strand
TTGTATCATTGGAAGAATATTTAGGTCATTTTCGTCCTCGCTAGGTTTATTCTTGTCCAACTTGGGGTTTTAACCAATCTTGTGCATCCAATAGGTGTGTTTGTGTCATTGGATGAACATTTAGGTCATTTTCGTCCTCCATATGCTTATTATTGTCCATTTAGGGTTTCTAACCAATCTTGTGCATCCAATAAGTTCATTTGTGTCAATGGATGAACATTTAGGTTATTTTCATCCTCCCTAGACTTATTCTTATCCAACTAGAGTTTTTAACCAATCTTGTGCATACAATAGGTGTGTTTGTGTCATTGGATGAACATTTAGGTCATTTTCGTCCTCCCTAGGTTTATTCTTGTCCAACTTGGGTTTTTAACCAATCTTGTGCATCCAATAAGTTCATTTGTGTCATTGGATGAACATTTAGGTCATTTTCGTCCTCCCTAGGTTTATTCTTGTCCAACTTGGGTTTTTAACCAATCTTGTGCATCCAATAAGTTCATTTGTGTCATTGGATGCACATTTAGGTCATTTTCGTCCTCCCTAGGTTTATTCTTGTCCAACTTGGGTTTTTAACCAATCTTGTGCATCCAATAAGTTCATTTGTGTCATTGGATGCACATTTAGGTCATTTTCGTCCTCCCTAGGTTTATTCTTGTCCAACTTGGGTTTTTAACCAATCTTGTGCATCCAATAAGTTCATTTGTGTCATTGGATGCACATTTAGGTCATTTTCGTCCTCCCTAGGTTTATTCTTGTCCAACTTGGGTTTTTAACCAATCTTGTGCATCCAATAAGTTCATTTGTGTCAACGGATGAACATTTTAGTCATTTTCGTCCTCCCTTGACTTATTGTGGTCCAATTAGGGTTTTTAACCAATCTTGTACATCCAATAAGTTCATTTCTGTCATTGGATGAACATTTAGGTCATTTTCGTCCTCCCTAGGGT
>NW_027336824.1:1293-1553 GCF_000331145.2 Cicer arietinum | reverse complement strand
TAAGCCTAGGGAGGACGAAAATGACCTAAATGTTCATCCAATGACCCAAATGAACTTATTGTACGCACAAGATTGGTTAAAAACATTAATTAGACAAGAATAATGCTAGGCAGGACGAAAATGACCTAAATGTTCATCAAATGACACAAACACACCTTTTTGATGCACAAGACTGGTTAAAAACCCTAATTGGACAAGCATAAGGCTAGGGTTGACGAAAATGACCTAAATGTTAATCCAATGACACAAATGAACTTATT
>NW_027336824.1:0-272 GCF_000331145.2 Cicer arietinum | reverse complement strand
GACTAGAATAAACCTATGGAGGACGAAAATGACCTAAATGTTAATCCAATGACACAAATGAACTTATTGGATGCACAAGATTGGTTAAAAACCCTAATTCGACAAGAATAAGCCTAGGGAGGACGAAAATGACCTAAATGTTAATACAATGACACAAATGAACATATTGGATGCACAAGATTGGTTAAAAACCCTAAGTGGACAAGGACAAGCCTAGGGAGGACGAAAATTACCTAAATGTTCATCCAATGACACAAACACACCTTTTGGAT
>NW_027336823.1:0-1420 GCF_000331145.2 Cicer arietinum | reverse complement strand
TGAATGTCGCCCGAAAAGTCTAGATGAAATCGAGGACCGGGAAACCCTTATGGCATTCTTATCCAAAAATTTATAACTATGTATCGCGTTCCGTGGCAGATTTCAAACACTAGCTATCGCCTGGTTCGAAAATAGAGATTTTGGTTCATTTTTGTAGAGGGGTACGAAAATTGCCGGAAAAGTCCACATGAAAACGAGAAGAAGAAGATTCTTGTAGCATTCTTCTCCTAAATTTATAAATAAGTTTCCGGTTTTGCGTCATATTTTCAAACACTAGCCATTGTCTAGTTCGAAAATACGAATTTCGGTCCATATTTGTCGGGTGGTACGAAAATCGCAATAAAAAGTCCAGATGAAATCGAGGATCGGGAGACCCTTAAAGCATTCTACTCCAAAATTAATATATGTGTTTCGGGTTCCACGTCAAATTTCAAACACTAGCCCTCCTCTGGACCGAAAATACATATTTCGGTCCATTTTTGTTAGGTGGTACGAAATTCGCCCCAAAAGTCCAGATGAATTCAAGGACAAAAAGACTCGTATAGCATTCTTCTCCTAAATTTATAAATTTATATCGGGTTCCGCGTCAGATTTCAAACACTAGCCCTCCTCTGGACCGAAAATACGAATTTCTGTCCATATTTGTCGGGTGGTACGAAAATCGCAATAAAAAGTCCAGATGAAATCGAGGATCGGGTGACACTTATAGCATTCTTCTCCTAAATATATAACAATGTTTCTCATTTCGGGTCAGATTTCAAACACTAGCCATCGTCTTGTTGGAAATTATGGATTTCCGTCTATTTTTGTCGGGGTGTACGAAAATCACCCGAAAAGTATAGCTGAAATCGAGGATCGGGTGACACTTATAGCATTCTTCTCCTAAATATATAACAATGTTTCTCATTTCGGGTCAGATTTCAAACACTAGCCATCGTCTGGTCTGAAAATACATATTTTGGTCCATTTTTGTCGAGGGGTTCGAAAATTGCACGAAAATTCCAGATTAAATCGAGGACCGAGAGACCCTTATAACATTCTTCATCTAAATTTATAACTGTGCATAGGTATCCGCTTCGGAATACAAACACAAGCCTTTGTCGTGTTCAATATTACGAATTTTGGTCCATTTTAGTCGAGTGGTACGAAAGTCACCTGAATAGTCCAGATGAAATCGAGGACCTAGACAACCTTAAAGCATTCTTCTCCTAAATTTATAACAGTGTTTCGAGTTCCGCGTCTGATATCAAACACTAGCCATCGTGTGGTCCGAAAATACAGATTACGGTTTATTTTTGTCGAGGGGTACCCAAATCACCCGAAACGTTGAGATGATATCGAGGCCCGAGAGACCCTAATAACATTCTTCTTCTAAATTTATAACTGTGTTTCGGGTTCCGCGTCAGATTTCAAACGCTAG
>NW_027336822.1:0-1639 GCF_000331145.2 Cicer arietinum | reverse complement strand
AATGGCCTAAATGTTCATCCAATGACACAAATGAACTTATGGGATGCACAAGATTGGTTAAAACCCTCATTGAACAAGAATAAGCCTATGGAGGATGAAAGTAACCTAAATGTTCATCCAAATACACAAATGAACTTATTGGATGCACAAGATTGGTTAAAAACCCTAATTGGACAGGAATAAGCCTATGGAGGACGAAAGTGACCTAAATGTTCATCCAATGACACAAATGAACTTATGGGATGCCCAAGATTGGTTAAAACCCTAATTGGACAAGAATAAGCCAAGGGAGGAAGAAAATGCCCTAAATGTTAATCCAATTACACAAATGAACTTATTGGATGCACAAGATTGGTTAAAAACCCTAATTGGACAAGAATAAGCCTAGGGAGGACGAAAATTACCTACATGTTCATCCAATGACACAAACACACCTATTGGATGCACAAGATTTGTTAAAAACCCTAGTTGGACAAGAATAAGCCTAGGGAGGATGAAAATGAACTAAACGTTCATCCAATTACAAATGAACTTATTGAATGCACAAGAGTGGTTAAAAACAATAATTGGACAAGAATAAGCCCAGGGAGGACGAAAATGACCTAAATATTCATCCAATTACACAAATGAACTTACTGGATGCACAAGATTGGTTAAAAACCCTAATTGGACAAGAATAAGCCTAGAGAGGACGAAAATTACCTAAACGTTCATCCAATGACACAAATGAACTTATTGGATGCACAAGATTGGTTAAAACCCCTAATTGGACAAGAATAAGCCTAGGGAAGATGAAAATGAACTAAATGTTCATCCAATTACAAAATGAACTTATTGAATGCACTAGATTGGTTAAAAACCCTAATTTCACAAGAATAAGCCTAGGGAGGACGAAAGTGACCTAAATGTTCATCCAATGACACAAATGAACTTATGGGATGCAGAAGATTGGTTAAAAACCCTAATTGGACAAGAATAAGCCTAGCGAGGACGAAAATGTCCTAAATGTTCATCCAATTACACTTATTGGATGCACAAGATTGGTTAAAACCCCTAATTGGACAAGAATAAGCCTAGCGAGGACGAAAATGTCCTAAATGTTCATCCAATTACACTTATTGGATGCACAAGATTGGTTAAAAATGCTAATTGCACAAGAATAAGCCTAGGGAGGACGAAAATGACCTAAATGTTCATCCCGTCACACTAAGACACTTATTGGAGGCACAAGATTGGTTAAAAATCCTAATTGGACAAGAATAAGCCAAGGGAGGACGAAAGTGACCTAAATGTTCATCCAATGACACAAATGAACTTATGGGATGCAGAAGATTGGTTAAAAACCCTAATTGGACAAGAATAAGCCAAGGGAGGACGAAAGTGACCTAAATGTTCATCCAATGACACAAATGAACTTATGGGATGCACAAGATTGGTTAAAAACCCTAATTGGACAAGAATAAGCCAAGGGAGGACGAAAGTGACCTAAATGTTCATCCAATGACACAAATGAACTTATGGGATGCACAAGATTGGTTAAAACCTTAATTGGACAAGAATAAGCCAAGGGAGGACAAAAATGCCCTAAATGTTAATCCAATTACACAAATGAACTTATTGGATGCACAAGATTGGTTAA
>NW_027336821.1:1493-1760 GCF_000331145.2 Cicer arietinum | reverse complement strand
TGATAAAAATGTTTTTAATGTCATCCCAACCCAAATAAACCAAACACAAAAATAAAATAAAGACATTTTACAGCGCTTATCTTGAAAAGCGCTGTAAACGATCCTTTTAAAAATAAAATAATGAGTGTTTTATACCTTTTACAGCGCTTTTCACACAAAGCGCTGTAAACGACTCTTTTGAAAGTGAGTAAAAAAGACACCTAATTTCTTCAAATACCTTGTACGCATCATGGGAATCCAAAAAACATCAGACACAAACCCATTTCT
>NW_027336821.1:0-1190 GCF_000331145.2 Cicer arietinum | reverse complement strand
AACACAAAAACAATAAGGCCTTTTACAGCGCTTATTTGGAAAAAGCGCTGTAAAAGAGCCTTTTAAAATTAACATAAAGAGACATTTTAGAGCGCTTATGTGTAAAAGCGCTATAAAAGGCTTTAAAAAACATTCATATAACATAATAACACACGGAGGTCTTTCACAGCGCTTACATGGGAAAAGCGCTGTAAAAGAGCCTTTTAAAATTAACATAAAGAGACATTTTAGAGCGCTTATGTGTAAAAGCGCTGTAAAAGGCATTCATATAACATTATAACACACGGAGGTCTTTTACAGCGCTTATTTGAGAAAAGCACTGTAAAAGAGCCTTTTAAAAATTTAACTAAAGAAGCCTTTTAGAGCGCTTATGTGTAAAAGCGCTGTAAAAGGCATTCATATAACATAATAACACACGGAGGTCTTTCACAGCGCTTACATGGGAAAAGCGCTGTAAAAGAGCCTTTTAAAAATTTAACTAAAGAAGCCTTTTAGAGCGCTTATGTGTGAAAGCGCTGTAAAAGGCATTCATATAACATAATAACACACGGAGGTCTTTTACAGCGCTTATTTGAGAAAAGCGCTGTAAAAGAGCCTTTTAAAAATTTAACTAAAGAAGCCTTTTAGAGCGCTTATGTGTGAAAGCGCTGTAAAAGGCATTCATATAACATAATAACACACGGAGGTCTTTTACAGCGCTTATTTGAAAAAAGCGCTGTAAAAGAGCCTTTTAAAAATTTAACTAAAGAAGCCTTTTAGAGCGCTTATGTGTGAAAGCGCTGTAAAAGGCATTCATATAACATAATAACACACGGAGGTCTTTTACAGCGCTTATTTGAAAAAAGCGCTGTAAAAGAGCCTTTTAAAAATTTAACTAAAGAAGCCTTTTAGAGCGCTTATGTGTGAAAGCGCAACACACGTTTGGATAAATATTTAAGTCGTAATACAACGACAAATAAGTCAACAGAATTTACGAGCAGCGGAAAAATTCTTAATCCATGAATTCAAAATATATACATAACAAAAGTAGTACAGTCTTCCAGTTTAAAAATAAACGCAACCCCAAAAGAAAGACATTTGTTCCCTCAGTGACAACCTAGTCTGATCATTTTACAAAACAACTAAAAACCCTGAGTGATCTCCACGCGCCCCGTGAGATCCTCCTAACGTAGCTGCAGTCAAGCGTTCCC
>NW_027336820.1:879-1204 GCF_000331145.2 Cicer arietinum | reverse complement strand
TTGGACAAGAATAAGCCTACGAGGACGAAAATTACCTAAACGTTCATCCAATGACACAAACACACCTATAGGATGCACAAGATGTGTAAAAAACCCTAATTGGACAAGAATAAACCTAGGGAGGAGGAAAATGACCTAAATGTTAATCCGATGACATAAATGAACATATTGGATGCACAAGATTGGTTAAAAACCCTAATTCAACAAGAATAAGCCTAGGGAGGACGAAAATGACAAAAATGTTAATCCAATGACACAAATGAACTTATTGGATGCACAAGATTGGTTAAAAACCCTAATTGGACAAGAATAAACCTAGGGAGGA
>NW_027336820.1:0-249 GCF_000331145.2 Cicer arietinum | reverse complement strand
TAGGGAGGACGAAAGTGACCTAAATGTTAATCCAATGACACAAATGAACTTATTGCATGCACAAAATTGGTTAAAAACCCTAATTGGACAAGAATAAGTTTAGGGAGGACGAAAATGACCTAAATGTTCATCCAATGACACAAACACACCTTTTGGATGCACAGGATTGGTTTAAAACACTAATTAGACAAGAATAAGCCTGGGAAGGACGAAAATGACCTAAATGTTCATCCAATGACACAAATGAAC
>NW_027336819.1:1500-1894 GCF_000331145.2 Cicer arietinum | reverse complement strand
TTGAGACCGCTGTATTAACCTCAGCAGGTGTCTCCTCACCGTGAGTCTCAGGGTTATCTAGGGCATCCGGGTTAGGTTCTTCCGCTGCTTGACGACCAATATCCGCGATGTCTTCAAGGATGCTTGCAGAGTCCTTAAACTTGCTTCCAATCTGGACTGAGATTCTAACACTTTGGCATTGTGTGCCATTTGAGCTTCAATGAATTCCATTGTTCTGTTCACAAAATCAGGAGTAGCTGGTGCAGTGACTGGTTGAGGCTGAGGTTGTGGTTGAGGCTGGGCTGGTTCAACAGCAGCTTGAGGTCTTATCCATTTTCCGTGTAACCGTTTCAATTGCATTTGATTCACAATTGATTCTCCAAACACCAGTGTGGTTTTAGCAGATTCCTCATTT
>NW_027336819.1:0-1440 GCF_000331145.2 Cicer arietinum | reverse complement strand
TGAGATGCTTCCAACATGTGCCTTAGCACAATCCAACTCCAACTCATCCTTAGCTCTTTGGATAAGCCCCATAACAGAATTATGTCCAACTTCTGGACTACTGCATGGTTTCCTGATCTTGGTACCAGCATACGCGTAAGAGTATACATCAGCATCCTCTGTTGAACCTTCATTTGACCAATGGGCAATGAAATCGATTCAATGAACCCATCGACCATCAGGTCTTTTACTGATGTATGCCTATCAAGTGTTTCTTCCCAACATTCATCAGTAGTGTCAGCTTCCGAGCTGCCATCAATAGATTTGCAGTAGAAAGGCAATCCAGACAAAGTAGAGAAGTCATCAAAGGACATTGCAATCCTTTTTCCTTTAACTTAAGCAGTAAAACCTTCTTCAGTCAACTTGAACGTAGAATAAAATTCCCTGATCAGCCTTGGGTAGCTATCAAGTGTAGAAGAAAGAAAACTCTCCAATCCATGAAATATGAGATGATTCTGAAACGTGAATTCAACAACATCAAAGTATGCAAAATCCATGGTTCTTGCCTCATGAATTTTCCTCTTTGCAAAGTCTGTTGATAGAGATGGTTGTGCATCCTTTTCCTTTGGTGCTGAGACCTTCTTGGGAGGTGGTGAAGAATTAGGCTTCTTCTTCCTTTTCTGAGATATTTCTTTCATGGCATCAGCCATGAGCTTCTCTGTTGGGGGTTCCTTACGTTCTTAGGTTCAATCTGAGATACAAAGGTTGTAAAGTTACAAAACTGACTAAGGCTTCTCCTAGTTGCAACACCTTTAGAGATATCGCCTATAATGTTGTCTAAAGGGTGGTTTCTGTTGAACTTCCATTCCTTAGGCAACTCACAGGTTTCTATAGGTTCTACAGGGTCTGCACTAGTTGGAGGGTCAGCTATAGGTTGTTCTAGTGGTTCAGATTCTACAACATCATCCAAAATGTCAATAACCTTAGAAGGAGTTTTGTTCAAGTTTTCTGTAAAAGATTCATCAAACTTTACATGAACTGACTCTTCTATGGTTTTTGTTCTTTTGTTGTAAAGAGTAACGGTCATATTTCAAATCGATGTTCAAATCGAGTTCCAGTTTTACTTAATCGATGTCCAAATCGATTGTCTTAAGGTTGAATACTGAACTAATCGATTTCCAAATCGAGATGCTCGTAAGGTTTAAAAAAAAATTTCTGAACTTTGAATCCTGGGCTAAAGTAATCGATTCCCAAATCGATTTTATAAACCATTTACCATGCTGGTAATCGATTTCCAAATCAATTTAACTGGAAAACATTACTGAAAAATACCAGAATCAACAAAAATCATACTTCACTAGCATCAATGATCCCTAGTTTCATCCTTATATTCAAAATACTTTCTCTTGGCAACGCTTTTGTGAAGATATCAGCTAACTGTTCTGTAGTGTTCACATACTC
>NW_027336818.1:0-1241 GCF_000331145.2 Cicer arietinum | reverse complement strand
CCAATCTTGTGCATCCAATAGGTGTGTTTGTGTCATTGGATGAACATTATGTCATTTTCGTCCCCCCTAGACTTATTCTTGTCCAATTAGGGTTTTTAACCAATGTTGTGCATCTAATA
Organism: Cicer arietinum; assembly: GCF_000331145.2. Classification (NCBI taxonomy): domain Eukaryota; kingdom Viridiplantae; phylum Streptophyta; class Magnoliopsida; order Fabales; family Fabaceae; genus Cicer; species Cicer arietinum. The sequence continues at coordinate 1,122 of NW_027336818.1, read as the reverse complement.
AGTTCATTAGGTTATTGGATTAACATTTAAGTTATTTTCGTCCTCCCTAGGTTTATTCTTGTTCAATTAGGGTTTTTAACAAATCTTGTGCATCCAATAGGTGTGTTTGTGTCATTGGATGAACATTTAGGTCATTTTCGTCCTCCCTCGACTTATTCTTGTCCAATTAAGGTTTTTAACCAATCTTCTGCATGCAAGAAGTTCATTTGTGTCATTGGATTAACATTTAGGTCATTTTGGTCCTCCATAGGCTTATTCGTGTCCAATTAGGGTTTTTAACCAATCTTGTGCATTCTATAGGTGTGTTTGTGTCATTGGATGAACATTTAGGTCATTTTCGTCCTCCCTCGACTTATTCTTGTCCAATTAAGGTTTTTAACCAATCTTCTGCATGCAAGAAGTTCATTTGTGTCATTGGATTAACATTTAGGTCATTTTGGTCCTCCATAGGCTTATTCGTGTCCAATTATGGTTTTTAACCAATATTGTGAATCAAATAAGTTCATTTGTGTCATAGGATGAACATTTAGGTCATTTTCTTCCTCCATAGGTTTATTCGGGTCCAATTACGGATTTTAACCAATCTTGTGCATCCAATAGTTTCATTTGTGTCATTGGATTAACATATAGGTCATTTTCGTCCTCCCTAGGTTTATTCTTGTCCATTTAGGGTTTTTAACCAATCTTGTCCATTCTATAGGTGTGTCTGTGTCATTGGATGAACATTTAGGTCATTTTCGTCCTCCCTTTATTCTTGTCCAATTAGGGTTTTTAACCAATCTTGTGCATCCAATATGTTCGTTTGTGTCATTGGATTAACATTTAGGTCATTTTCGTCCTCCCTAGGCTTATTCTAGTCCAATTAGGAATATTAAGCAATCTTGTGCATCCAATAGGTGTGTTTGTGTCATTGGATGAACATTTAGGTCATTTTCGTCCTCCCTAGGCGTATTCTTGTCCAATTAGGGTTTTTAACCAATCTTGTGCATCTAATAAGTTCATTTGTATCATTGGATTAACATTTAAGTTATTTTCGTCCTCCCTGAATTTATTCTAGTTCAATTAGGATTTTTAACAAATCTTGTGCATCTAATAGGTGTGTTTGTGTCATTGGATGAACAT
>NW_027336817.1:0-505 GCF_000331145.2 Cicer arietinum | reverse complement strand
CCAATCTTGTGCATCCCATAAGTTCATTTATGTAATTGGATGAACATTTAGGTCATTTTCCTCCTCCCTAGGCTTATTCTTGTGCAATTAGGGTTTTTAACCAATCTTGTGCATCCAATAAGTTCATTTGTGTCATTGGATGAACATTTAGATCATTTTCGTCCTCCCTATGCTTATTCTTGTCCAATTATGATTTTTTACCAATCTTGGGTATCCAATAAGTTAATTTGTGTAATTGGATGAACATTTAGGTCAGTTTCGTCCTCCCTAGGCTTATTCTTGTGCAATTAGGGTTTTTAACCAATCTTGTGCTTCCCATAAGTTCATTTGTATCATTGGATGAACATTTAGGTCATTTTCGTCCTTTCTTGGCTTATTCTTTTCCAATAAGGGTTTTTAACCAATCTTGTGCATCAAATAAGTTCATTTCTGTAATTGGATAACCATTTAGGTCATTTTCGTCCTCCCTAGGCTTATTTTTGTCCAATTAGGGTTTTTAACTAAT
>NW_027336816.1:10670-11173 GCF_000331145.2 Cicer arietinum | reverse complement strand
TTTCCTTTGATTGTGTATCATCCCCAATGTGAGGTTGATGCCAATTTCCATTAGTATCGAAATAGGGTACTTGGGGTGCAACAAATGGAATATTTTCTGATGGTTGAGTGTTTTGGGGTGGCATATAGCCCAAAGGAGATGGAATTTGTGATTGGTTTGGGTTTTGGGGGTTGATGACTAAAGGTGGAGTATAACCGGGTGGAAGACCATACATAGGAATTTGCATAGTTGTTGTATGAGGTTGCTGGGTAGTCGGGGTAAAGCCTGGTGGGTGAGAAGGAGTGGTTTGGTGTTCTTCATTTGCAACCGGAGGATTCTCATCTGTATTCCCCTTCCTTGACAAAGCTTGTATAGCTTCTAAGATTTGATCAACCTTGTCCTTCAATTGGTTGACATCCATTCTCATCACCTCTTGATTTTGCTCAAGTTCTTCCATGATCTTCGAGTTTGCACGAGTCCGATAAGGGTGTCGGGGAAACAGCTTTATTGATTTTTTCTGTATC
>NW_027336816.1:7972-8184 GCF_000331145.2 Cicer arietinum | reverse complement strand
AATATATGAAATAAATTATTGGTTTTTTTACGGATATTCTTACAATGAAAGGGTCTATTGGCTTATGTAGTGAAACTCTCACAAGGGAGGCTCTATGGTTCTAAACACGGTTCCTACAGCCAATAATCCTATTTTAGAATATTGTCAACAACAATAGGTAAACTATTTGAAGTGACAATAACCTCAATATGATCAAACTCTAGGTGAGATCT
>NW_027336816.1:7330-7714 GCF_000331145.2 Cicer arietinum | reverse complement strand
ACTACTAGCCTAAAAGAAAATTATAATGTCAACTAATACTTATTAAAAAAATAAAAACACAAAGAAAATGAAAATGAAAAACAAGCAAATATAGAAAAAAAAAGTTAGAAAATTATGCACAATTAATTTTTAGGCTTGACTCTCGAAATTTCCCCAGCAGAGTCGCCAGCTGCCGCGGCCTAAAATTTCGAGTTTTCCTCGAATTCAATGGAGTCGCCACCAAAATTTATTTCAAAATAGGGAAAATATTGGAAAACCCTTAAAAATGTAAAAACGGTCTTTGAAACCAGATTTTGAGTTCGGGAGTCGATTATGCGTAGGGAAGGTATTAGCACCCTACGACATCCGTTAAAATACGGTTACCTTTAATTAATTGTGTAAAAT
>NW_027336816.1:4765-6996 GCF_000331145.2 Cicer arietinum | reverse complement strand
AATTTGTATTGTGCAAATCAGGGATTAAAATGTCATTTTTAATTTATTTGTGAATATGATATTTAGAATCATCAAATTGTCACAATTTGTGTTCTAATAACTCAAAGATTAAAAAGATGTCACATCTAGTTAATTTTTAATGAAATATTTGTTTGTTTTTTTTTATTTCAATTTTATAACTTTTTTTTTAGAAAAAATAAAATAAAATTGATACTACATATTAAATAAGTTTAAACGATTTTTTTTTGAAATAAAATAGTGAAAAGAAAAATATATAGACTTGTAACTTAATCTATTAAATAAATAAAAAAAAGATTTTAATACTAATTATAAATGTAAACCTCTTTTAAACTATTTTTTCTAAAATTTAATAAATGAAGAAATAAAATTCATTTTTAAAACTAAATAGCATAAACCAAAAAAAACTACTATAACTTAAAATAAATGATATTTATCACCTTTTAATTATGTCCATCATTAAAATAGAATTATTATAATTAAAAGAAATAAATACTGAAAATAGAGAAACTAAAAAACGGTTCATCCACCACACAAATATATGTAGCGTGCGTGTGAAATGTGTACAGCGTATCAGCCTAGCACGGTAAACAAGGATTCAAAATACAGAAGCAGAAACAGATTTAGTACAAAACTAATCCAATTACACATCAAAAATCTCAACCAAAACTCTATTCATACACATCAAAAACAAAAATTCAATTTTTCAATAATATACAACAGCAAACCTATGAATGAGGAAAATACCCTTTTTCCGTGGCGTGGTGGTGTGTTGACAAAAATTCAATTTTTCAATAATATACAACAGCAAACCTATGAATGAGGAAAATACCCTTTTTCCCTTTTTCCGTGGCGTGGTGGTGTGTTGATTCTCGTCCTCTGTCGCTTGTTGTTAGTGATCGAGTATGTTTAATGTTAAGGTTATGGGTTGATGGGAAGAACCCTCTGTCGCTTGTTGTTAGTGATCCTTTAATGTTAAGGTTATGGGTTGATGGGAAGAAGTATGATGGCAGATTCTTCTTCTTCTTTTGATATTGCTCTATTTCTGTTGTATCTTGGAAACCAGAATCAGAAAGAAAGGAAAATCCCCAATTTTATCGTCTGATTTCCTCCCCTGGTATTGAATTTTTGTTTCAATATATAGACAAAAACGAGGAAGGGTATCCATCGTATAAATTAATTTCTGGATTTTAAACTGGTTTGGCAACTACATCAAGCAATCAAATTGGAACAATTTAAGGGGAGTGGTTGTGTGTTCTGGATTTTACACTGGTTTGGGTTGTTGTTCTGGATTTTACACTCGTTTGGGTTGTTGTTCTGGATTTTACACTGCTCTTACAATGATCAAGCAACTCCATAGGGAGACGCAACCTCATATGGAGACGGCATTGTGTACACGTCAAAACAAGAAACAACACACGCCAAAGCAGAGAAATAGGGACTTTTTGTTTTAAGTTTCTTTATTTCTTTTTTTGATTGGTTTTATTCATTTATTTATATTAAAAAGTAATATAAATCTACTACAATTTTTTTTTATAATTTTTAGACAAACATATTTTTATTTAAATTATTTTTATTTTATAGGACAAAAATGAGGTACTACATCTTTTGTTCTATTTTTCTATTTTTTTTAGATAAGTGATTTAGGAGCAAATTTTAATCCAAAATAACTCTTATAAATTGTCTTTCTTTCTCTTTTATTTAAATTAAATAAGTGAATTATATATATGTTTTTGTGTCTACATTTCTCTTTGTCATCTAGATACAACATTGTTTTAATTTTTAATTTTCTTATGGTGTGTGAGTATTTTTTTGACAAAAAAAAAATGATATTCATTCGTTTAAATAGATAAAATTAAAAATAAAATATTTATAATTATTTATTTTATCCAACAGTAACTTTAAACTTTAAAATATTTAAATTTGGTTTATTTAAATTTTAATATTTATGTTTTATTATTTATTCTAATGTAAAATTTATTTTTAATATATTTAATTTAAAATAAATAAAAAATTTAAATATGTTATTTACATATTTTAAAGTTTTAAATTTTTGTTGGATATTTTAATAATTTTAAATATTTTTTTTTATTAATAAAATTATTTTTTATATTTTAATATATAAACAAGTTAAATATTATTATAAATGAAATAAATCTTTAATAGTTTTTTAATAAATTAAAATTTAAATATTTTAATTTATATATAAGATT
>NW_027336816.1:0-4559 GCF_000331145.2 Cicer arietinum | reverse complement strand
CATAAGTAATGTGTTATTATTTATATGTCCAGTGAAACTTTTATTAATTAGTTTTCTTTATTTAATCTTTTGTTAGATCACAGAAAAATGCAAATTATTTTTACTATTACTATTGTTTAATCATAATATAAGATTTATTTTTGAAAAAAAATATTATATATGACACATTTTATCCAGAAACTACCAAATTAATCCGAAAACTACCATATTTTTTTAAAAAAGTTTTTCGGTATAAAATGTTGAACATGGAAACTATCAGAAACATTTCAGAAGTTTTTCAATAAACTCCTATGTAGCGAGAAACTTGTGAAAAAGTTTTTCGATACAAACCATATTTTTTGAAAAGAAATCATTTTAAAATTATTTAATTTATTTATATAATTTTTAACATATATGGATTAATCGCTACTATGATGTGATTAAACTTGTGATGATACTACCAACATTTTCACCATAGGTTAGGTATGAATACTTATAATTAATATTGTTAAAAACTATTATTGTGATTAATTATTATAATTTATTTTATATTTTATTTCAGATATTTGAGACAAAGGAAAATGTTATAATTTGGACTAGGAAGATTGATATTAAAAACAAAAATGTTATCATCATTAGATGAGATAAAAATACCGAAGAGAGAAAACTGAAAAATAAATTAATATTATATTGTGACAAAGGAGAAAAATACAAATGTGTCCATAGTTCAACTTGAAGTTCAACAAAAAAGTGTGGTTGCCCTTCAAGCTTAGATCAAAATCATTAAAAGATAGTTTTGAATGGACAATTAAAGTAATTGTGGAGTTCAAAACCATGCATTACCTAATATTTTGGAGGGACATACATTTGTTAGATATTTAGATGGAGAAGAGAAAAAACATATTCAAAACTTACCAAAATATAATGATGCATCGAAACATATATTACTCACATTGCAAGATTGAGACAAGAACAATGTTACTCATATCTCGAAAATATACAAACATGAGTATGATTCAACTGCATGCGAGAGGTCCTAAGACAAAAGTGCAACATTTATTCAAGTTAATTGAAGATACAAAATATGTGTGTTGGAATAAAAAACAGAGAGACTCATAAGTTTTGAGATGTATTTTTTAGACCCATCTAAATTCAGTGAAATTGTTGAATTTACTTAACAAATACAACTACATAATAAATTAGTAAGTGTTAAAAATATGAGTTAAATATATAATTGAATTAATTATAGTATAATTAGTTGTCCATACTTAATAGTATTACAAAATCCAGCAGGGCCCATGCCCCTGTTTCTCTCTCTTAATATTGACACATACATATTTTATAAATATAAAGGAACATTATTATATAAAATTGATGAAAATACTATTAATTACTAATTATTAGTAATAAATTATTAAATTGCTTACTGAAAAATTTGAAAACTAAATTAGTAGCAAGGTCTAGTATAAAAAATATAGTAGTGAGGTTATGAATAACTTACTCAATGTTGAGTATATATTGTAGAATAAAAAAATTAATTTTAACTTTTTAGTTTTACAAATGACTTTTATAAAACCAAAATATGTTTCCGGTCAAAAACACCATTAACTCAAAATAAGAAGAAAGTAAGAAAGGTGAACACAAAGTAACAAACCTCAAATAGTAGTATACTAACTATCATAGGCCAAATTGTTCCCGTTTTCTAGCCCATAATACTATAAATGCTACGTACTTGATTTCACATGCATGATATATATCGATCTACATTATATATATATATATATATATATATATATATATATATATATATATTAAGCTTTAAATTACCTTAAAATTATTTAAATATAAATAATGATGTGATCACTTTATATAATTGGTTATTGGATACTATACATAAACAAAGTCTAAGATATGAGAGTGATCACCAATAATATTAATAATAATGTAATCCCTTCAAATGCTAAACATGTAAACTAAGAATGAAAGTTACTTATTTGATACTTTTTGTAGTTGTGTGTGTATTAGTGAATAGCAAGAGGAAAAAAGAAACATAATATTTATACACCATAATTATAGAAAATGTCACTAAATAGTAAACCAAGAAAATTAATGGTAATATTTTAATGCTGATAAAAAAGAAGTAAAGTTGATAAATAAATTATAAATGAGAGAATCTTACCATCGAGGGGCACGCATGATACTTGACTCACACATTCATCTTTTCTTTTCCTCTATAAATACTTGTGTTAGTCGATCATAGTTCTTCACCTCTCACTCACTCATAATCTCTATCTCAATATCCATATACTCTTTCTTGTTGTTTTCTTCTTCAATATATATATATTAATCTTATTTTTCACAATATAAAGCCTCACCTTCATTACAAAGTCACTATCATAGTTATTCACATTAGAGTGTTATGTCTCCACATGTTGAGGGAAACCTATAAAATTCCAAGATTTTGTGATAACAATTTTATGCTTTTCCTCGGGTAAGACATACACCACCCCAACATATTAATATAAATGATATATTATGTTAAATGTCTAGTATGATATTGAACAAAAATTTGAAAGAATTTGTACTTGCATCACTTTACTAATAATATTTCTTAAAAATAGTAAAATATATAGAGTAATAAACTCATGACATGATTACCCGAATCTTTTTATTAACTAGGAAATTTTCTTTTCTCATAAGCTAAAGGTAAAGCGATTGTCTTGATCGCTTTACCTTGCCCTACTTGTTTAGAATCATGCAATGGTAGTTTTTTCAAGATATGATGACATATAAATATAGTCTATCGAAGAGGAAATATGGCCAATCATGATTTATAAGACATCTTATCGTTATAATTGTTTTTCAAGTGATGAATAGCCTCAATATCTGCATAAAAATATTAAAATTTCAAACTAGCCACATCTATCTGAAAATGAGTGACATGTATTTTTTATTGAAGAAGCAGCATATGATAACACATTGTTCAAAGTTAAAATGAAGAAACTCAAGTGTGTCAAAATTGAACTTAAAAGTTATATTTACTATACTATACATCAACATCAGAACTATGTTCTTTTCACATGTCCTGTCTTGTACTTCCAAAACCTAGTCAAATCATCATGGTAATTATTAATTAATCCCGAATTTAAAAATTTATGGACCTAAAAGTATATTCTATCAAAATATTTTCTAAATGAAACAATATTTCAACAATTGGACAACTATAATATAAATACAATAAAGCATTTTAAAAAATAAAAACATTTAAGAAACAATACACTTGCAGTTTCACTTTTTTGACGCAACAATGTTTTTCTAAAATAATATTAATAAAAAGGAGCTATGAAACAAAAGTAGAAGCCAAGCCATTAAGAGAACTTGCAAGAAATATAGACAGCCAGCAACTTATGGCCATTTTACACATGATGGCGGCTATGGCAGATTATATGCAGGACAAAACTAGTGGATTTTGACCTCTCCACCATGGACTGCCATTCTCCTCCATCGACAACACTGGTTTTGTTTGATATTTGTTTTAACATTAAAAAAGTGCCATCATTGATTAGAATTCCAAGTAAAAGTTGTTTAAAATTTCAATGTTTCATTCATTACCAGTATTGTCAAGACATATACAAAAGAGAATGAGCAAGCCATCATCATGCTTTTAGACCAGTGCTAAACTAACAAGTTTCTAGCATATACATTTGTTACTCATCTCAACCTTCCTAGTCTAGGTCTAACAAAATCAGGAAGAGAGAAAACAAGCAAACCAAATTGTTTGTGTATCTAAAAGACGATACCGAACACAATACAATACTAACATGTAAACACAGCAATAACAATTTAGGAAAATAAAAATAATTAAATGCGAAGACTAAATGTGTCGACACTGAACACAAACACACTATCAGTCTGAAGTGTCAGTACTAAGTAGGTACATACCTGCCATCAGAGAGAAGGCCTGAAATTGCAGCATTATAAACACAAACATTTCTGAATTCATTGCTAGATGGCAAGTTTCTGAACAAAACCATCAACTTATCACTCATCCTCGCTCTTCCCAACAAAGGGAACAACACAGTAAAGCCCTAGGTGTAACAAGCGATGGTTCCTGAGACCTCATCCACTGAAAAAAATACAAACAACAAATCACAAGTTTTTCTTCCCCAAGTATTTCCACACTCTTTCTCATTGACCCTTTTTTCATACTCTCCCAAAGCTTCTTCTAGAGTCAAATTTTGTGGCAAATTTCTTGCAAGATGAAGAATTTCCCCAACAACACCTTTAGGCAATGCTGATTCCTTCTTTTGGGACCCCATTTCTTGATTCTCTTCAACTAACAAAGGGATTTCTTCCATACCCATTTCCGATTCTTCATCAAGGTGTTGTGAAGAAAGGTGCCACTTTGTGCGACGATTCTTCTGAAGGAACAATTTTCCTTCTTTTCGAGGGTTTTGGGAGGAACTCATTGTGCGGGTTTTGAAGAATTTGTAGATTGGGTCATTAGCTTGTTCATGTTCCTCTTCTTCTTCTTCTTCTTCTTCTTCTTCTTCTTCTTCTTCTTCTTCTTCTTCTTCTTC
>NW_027336815.1:0-1631 GCF_000331145.2 Cicer arietinum | reverse complement strand
TGTGTCATTGGATTAACATTTAGGTCATTTTCGTCCTCCCTAGGTTTATTTCAGTCCAATTAGCGATTTTAACCAATCTTGTGCATCCAGAAGGTGTGTTTGTGTCATTGGATGAACATTTAAGACATTTTCGTCGTCCCTATACTTATTCTTGTCCAATTAGGGTTTTTAACCAATCTTGTGCATCCAAAAGGTGTGTTTGTGTCATTGGATGAACATTTACGTTATTTTCGTCCTCCCTAGGCTTATTCTTGTCCAATTAGGGTTTTTAACCAATCTTGTGCATCCAAAAGGTGTGTTTGTGTCATTGGATGAACATTTACGTTATTTTCGTCCTCCCTAGGCTTATTCTTGTCCAATTAGGGTTTTTAACCAATCTTGTGCATCCAAAAGGTGTGTTTGTGTCATTGGATGAACATTTACGTTATTTTCGTCCTCCCTAGGCTTATTCTTGTCCAATTAGGGTTTTTAACCAATCTTGTGCATCCAATATGTTCGTTTGTGTCATTGGATTAACTTCTGGTCATTTTCGTCCTCCCTAGGTTTATTCTAGTCCAATTAAGGATTTTAACCAATCTTGTGCATCAAATAGGTGTGTTTGTGTCATTGGATGAACAATTAGGTCTTTTTCGTCCTCCCTAGGCATATTCTTGTCCAATTAAGGTTTTTAACCAATCTTGTAACCAATCTTGTGCATCCAATAGGTGTGTTTGTGTCATTGGATGAACATTTAGGTCATTTTCGTCCTCCCTAGACTCATTCTTTTCCAATTAAGGATTTTAACCAATCTTGTGCATCAAATAGGTGTGTTTGTGTCATTGGATGAACATTTAGGTCATTTTCGTCCTCCCTAGGCATATTCTTGTCCAATTAAGGTTTTTAACCAATCTTGTGCATGCAATTAGTTCATTTGTGTCATTGGATTAACATTTAGGTCATTTTCGTCAACCCTAGCCTTATGCTTGTCCAATTAGGGTTTTGAACCAATCTTGTGCATCCAATATGTTCATTTGTGACATTGGATTTACATTTAGGTCACTTTCGTCCTCCCTAGGCTTATGCTTTTCCAATTAGGGTTTTTAACCAATCTTGAGCATCCAATACGTTCATTTGTGTCATTGGATTAACATTTAGGTCATTTTCGTCCTCCCTAGGTTTATTCCAGTCCAATTAGGGTTTTTAACCAATCTTTTGCATCCAGAAGTGGTGTTTGTGTCATTGGATGAACATTTATGACATTTTCGTCGTCCCTATACTTATTCTTGTCCAATTAGGGTTTTTAACCAATCTTGAGCATCCAATACGTTCATTTGTGTCATTGGATTAACATTTAGGTCACTTTCGTCCTCGCTAGCCTTATGCTTGTCCAATTAGGGTTTTTAACGAATCTTGTGCATCCAATATGTTCATTTGTGTCATTGGATTAACATTTAGGTCATTTTCGTCCTCCCTAGGTTTATTCCAGTCCAATTAGGGTTTTTAACCAATCTTGTGCATGCAATAAGTTCATTTGTGTCATTGGATTAACAATTAGGGCATTTTCTTCCTCCCTAGTTTTATTCTAGTCGAATTAGGGGTTTTAACCAATCTTGTGCATCAAATAGGTGTGTTTGTGTCATTGGATGAACATT
>NW_027336814.1:879-1321 GCF_000331145.2 Cicer arietinum | reverse complement strand
CGGGGATTGCCATATCACTATTGAATTTAATTTATTTACTTAATTGAAATTTTTTGCTATGCAATAAAATTTTCGATTTGATTTGATTTGATTTTATGTTATTTTTTTTTATTTTTTATTTGTTGAACTTGCTAATGTCATGTCTAGTGTTTTGTCTCTTCTTTGTTTGAGATAAGTATTCGCTGTAAAGCATGGAATATTAAAATGATGATATTCTACTACAATTATATGAAGAGTGTGATACTTGTCTTATATCTGGTATATGTCGCATGATTGAGGGACAAATCTTGAGCTATACATTTTTAAAACATCACCCTCAGATCCCTCTGATGCAGCCTCTTAGGTGTGACTTTTGCGGAGAAGCACATAAGAATGGAAATTGTGCTGATGACCTTGCCGAACTAGTAGAATATGAAGATTTTTTTTTGAAAGTCACAGAAAA
>NW_027336814.1:0-597 GCF_000331145.2 Cicer arietinum | reverse complement strand
TACTCCCCCCGTTTCCCCACTACATGGGAGGGGTTGAAAAGGAATGAAGATGAATATATAGAGAAAAAGCAATTGCCACCTCACTTGAAATATGTATCTTTTGGTGAGAAGGATGATGTGTTCTTCCTGTCATATATGCCACCTTGACAGTAGTTGAGACGTCAAGCTCAAGACACTAAACGAGCGCTTATTGGGAGGCAACCCAATTTTATATCCTTTGCACCGTATTTATTTATTGCATTTCACATTTATTTTACTCCATTTAGTTCCAATTTTAGTCTCTAATTGCTAGTTCTCTTAGTTTTGATGTTTGGTATGAGCAAGGAATCAAAAAGATGTGTTGAGAAGCGACCGTACAGCTCCAAATGACACAACGTGCGCCTGAAGCGTTTTTCCAGACACCAGGAGGCATGTTTTATGCTAATCTATTTGCACCTCACCAGTATACTGGCGACCATAGCGGAACAGGAGTGGATGATCTAAACGAGAATCCTTGAACTACTAAATTGAGAGAAGTTTTCTTTCCTTTTTTTACTTTCTGTTGTCCTGTTTCTTTCCGTTTTCTCGTTTTCTTTGTTTAATGTCAGTGTATTGTGA
>NW_027336813.1:944-3840 GCF_000331145.2 Cicer arietinum | reverse complement strand
GAATTCTTCTGCACAAAGAGCAGATGTTATAATGTTCTTAGCCTTAGCATTGTAACCTACCTTTTTCTTGTCATCATCTGACCAGTCGGCTCTAGGCTTCAGAATCTTTGAGTCATTTGTTCCTGCAATCTTGGGAATATATGGACCGTTTTCAACTGCGTCAAGGATGTCTATGCCACTGGCTTCCAAGAAGATTAGCATCCTGTGCTTCCAGTACATATAAGTTGTTCCGTTGAAAGCTGGAGGTCTTGCTAACGATGCGCCTTCTCCCAGAAAATCGTTTGAGGCCATAGTGCTTTTATGAGTGTTACCTCTCGAAAAGTTAGGCTCTGAGGCCAATTGTTGGTATGTATGACCTCGTAATAAGCGGAATATATCAGAATGTATCAGTTCTTTATGAAATTAACAATTTCATACACACAGCGGAAATTAAATTGTGGCATACAAGATTAGCAAGTTTTATTAGATTGATATGAGATTAACCAAGATGCATACAAGTCAAATTAACAGATTAAACAATATTACTTATCACAAAATATGTTTAACATGCATCTAGTTTTAATCACATATACAGATATAGCAATAGTAAATCAAAGGAGTTAAGGGTTAGAGAAGACTGCACCAAGGATTTATACTGGTTCAGTTGTCAACTTGATAACCTACATCCAGTCCTGCAAATCCAAACGGATTTCAGATTTTCTTCTCCAATAGAAAGAATCAATTACAGATTGTCCAGTTTCCTCCCCGAAACCTATCTATCTTAATGATCTATTTCCTATTGATCACCCTCTGATCCTTGTAGATACTCAGCAATCTAACACAGAATCAAAGTACGACTCTTTCTTGTTGAGACCTCTCACCCAAGAAAGTAGCCACCAGTTTCTAGCTGGCTTTTCTCGCTTTCGTTTTTGTTTAAAAGAATTATTACAAACAGAATACAGGAAGAACAAAAAGTAGTCTTCAATCTTGGTCAATGTGGCTTCTCACAATTCTGGATATTCAAAGATTTGTTTATGAGAATCCTTGTCTTTCAAGATCACTTTTCCAGCTATCTTTATGATTGTTGATAATCCTCTTTTTCTTTGATCTGAAAAAGTAATCTCATTGTATTAACCCAGTGTTATTGTATATCAAGAATCTTCAAAAGTATATTTCAGATTAATATCATTGTTATTCATTCATGTTATTGAAAGAAAGATTGAAGACAGTTTATATAGTTTCTGAAAAACATATTAATCAATCGATTTACCAATCGATTTCGTAAAGTGATAAACCAGTCTAATCGATTTGCCAATCGATTATCGTGTGTCTTGTTTTTCTTGAATCTTGAAACTATATAAGCCAATCGATTTACCAATCGATTCTTTAAACAACATTTCTCAGTGATTATGTTAAGACTGATATGAATCGATTTCGTAATCGATTGCAGATGTTATGTTCAAACTGAAACACATATCAATCGATTCCATAATCGATTTATCAAATCTTCATAATCGATTAACAAATACTTAAAATCGATTTGGTCACACGCTCAGAGTTCACTGGGTTTTCAAAAGGTTTTGTCAATCGATTTGCCAATCGATTGAGTTTAAGTCAGTGACTCAGCTATTTTGATACTAATCGACGTGCCAATCGATTTGTATGTATTTGTCTGAAAACGTTCTTACCTGGGATTTGGTTCAATCGATTTCCCAATCGATTTCGACCAAATTTAACTTGATTGAAATATTACAACATAGATTGTCCAATCGATTTGTATGTCACAGGAAAAGTTATTTTGCAAGTGATTTTTAAGTAATCGATTTGCCAATCGATTACCCTTAAAACTGGGTTTCCACTGTGACTTATCCAATCGATTTCCCAATCGATTTATTTCAATCAGGTTTACTTTGTGAATTGTATAATCGATTTGTCAATCGATTACCCTCAAAACTGGGGTGCCACTGACTTGTGCATTTTCAATTTCTAATTCAGTCAGTCGATTGCCCAATCGATTATACCAACACAAACAGTTGTGTTTCCTTACACCTTTGTTATGAAATCGATTTCCCAATCGATTTGCTTTAGTCAAAAGTCAACTTTTGTTGATTTCTTGTGTTTCAAGCAACCTGTTCCAAGTGTGTAGGATTTGATTGTTGTTCCTGAAATCTTGCTCAATTCAAATATTAGATTTATCATGTATTGTATGAACATTGTTGAATTATTAATTATGTCAAAATTAGGAATCAAAGGATCAAAATCCAACAATCTCCCCCTTTTTGGCATAATTGACAATTCATACAATTGTAACTTGAGCATTTCAAAACAACAAGCATAAGTGTATTATAAACAACATTATTACTTGTTATTAAGTAACAGAGCAAACTATATCATAAGTATCAAAGTAATAACAACATGCAGACAAATAGGTTTATTCTTGTCCAATTCGGGTTTTTAACCAATCTTGTGCATCCTATAGGTGTGTTTGTGTCATTGGATTAACATTTAGGTCATTTTCGTCCTCCTTAGGTTTATTCTTGTCCAATTCGGGTTTTTAACCAATCTTGTGCATCCTATAGGTGTGTTTGTGTCATTGGATTAACATTTAGGTCATTTTCGTCCTCCTTAGGTTTATTCTTGTCCAATTCGGGTTTTTAACCAATCTTGTGCATCCTATAGGAGTGTTTGTGTCATTGGATGAATATTTAGGTCATTTTCATCCTCCCTAGACTTATTGTTGTCCGATTCAGTTTTTTAACCAATCTTGTGCATGCAATAAGTTCATTTGTGTCCATGGATGAACATTTAGGTCATTTTCGTCCTCCCTAGGCTTATTCTTGTCCAACTAGGGTTTTTAACCAATCTTGTGCATCCAATAGGTGTGTTTGTTTCATTGGATGAACATTTAGGTAATTTT
>NW_027336813.1:0-325 GCF_000331145.2 Cicer arietinum | reverse complement strand
ATTTGCAAAATAACTTTCCCTGTGACAAACACAATCGATTGGACAATCTATTGTGTGAAATTTCAATCAAGTTAAGTTTGGTTGCAATCGATTGGGAAATCGATTGAACTAAACGCCAGGTAAGAACTTTTCAGGCAAATACACACAAATCGATTGGCACATCGACTAACATCAAAATAGCTGAGTCACTGACTTAAACACAATCGATTGGCAAATCGATTGAAAGAACTTTTTGAATTCACAGTGAACTTTGAGCTTGTGACCAAATCGATTCTGAGTATTTGTTAATCGATTATGAAAACTTAATAAATCGATTACGAAATCG
>NW_027336812.1:0-1017 GCF_000331145.2 Cicer arietinum | reverse complement strand
ATGACCTAAATGTTCATCCAATGACATAAACACACCTATTGGATGCCCAAGATTTGTTAAAAATCCTAATTGAACTAGAATAAACCTGGGGAGGACGAAAATAACTTAAATGTTAATCCAATGACACAAATGAACCTATTAGATGCACAAGATTGGTTAAAGACCTTAATTGGACCAGAATAAGTCTAGGAAGGACGAAAATGACCTAAATTTTAATCCAATGACACAAATGAACTTATTGCATGCACAAGATTGGTTAAAAACCTTAATTGGACAAGAATAAGTCTAGGTAGGACGAAAATGACCTAAATTTTAATCCAATGACACAAATGAACTTATTGCATGCACAAGATTGGTTAAAAACCTTAATTGGACAAGAATAAGTCTAGGTAGGACGAAAATGACCTAAATTTTAATCCAATGACACAAATGAACTTATTGCATGCACAAGATTGGTTAAAAACCTTAATTGGACAAGAATAAGTCTAGGTAGGACGAAAATGACCTAAATTTTAATCCAATGACACAAATGAACTTATTGCATGCACAAGATTAGTTAAAAACCCTAATTTGAAAAGAATAAGCCTAGGGAGGACGAAAATGACGTTAATGGTCATCCAATGACACAAATGAACTTATTGGATGCACAAGATTGGTTAAAAACCCTAATTGGACAAGAATAAGCCTAGGGAGGACGAAAATGACCTAAATTTTAATCCAATGACACAAATGAACTTATTGCATGCACAAGATTGGTTAAAAACCCTAATTGGACAAGAATAAGCCTAGGGAGGACGAAAATGACCTAAATTTTAATCCAATGACACAAATGAACTTATTGCATGCACAAGATTGGTGAAAAACCCTAATTGGACAAGAATAAGCCTAGGGAGGACGAAAATGACCTAAATGTTCATCCAATGACAGAAATGAACTTATTGCCTGCACAAGAATTGTTAAAAACCTTAATTGGACAAGAATGAGTCTAGGGAGGACGAAAATGACCTAAATGTTCAT
>NW_027336811.1:0-1133 GCF_000331145.2 Cicer arietinum | reverse complement strand
CCAAACTTCTAGTTTGCATTAGGGACTTATCTATGGTTGTGTGGGAAAGAATTTGTTAGGGTTGAATGTATCAATTTGGGGGAAAAACGATTAAGATAAATCGGTATTAAGAATGGGGAATCTCTTAATGACTTATTTATTTAATGTTGTTTTGAAAATCGTTTAAGTTAACTGGGCGTTAAGAATGGGGAATCTCTTAATGTCTTGTTTACTGAATGTTTTGTGTGGAAATCGTTTAAGTCAAAAGTATATTAAGAATGGGGAATCTCTTGATATGTCTGTTTGCTTAACGTTTTGTTTTGAAAATCATTAAGATAAATCGGTATTAAGAATGGGGAATCTCTTAATGACTTATTTATTTAATGTTGTTTTGAAAATCGTTTAAGTTAACTGGGCGTTAAGAATGGGGAATCTCTTAATGTCTTGTTTACTGAATGTTTTGTGTGAAAATCGTTTAAGTCAAAAGTATATTAAGAATGGGGAATCTCTTGATATGTCTGTTTGCTTAACGTTTTGTTTTGAAAATCATTAAGATAAATCGGTATTAAGAATGGGGAATCTCTTAATGACTTATTTATTTAATGTTGTTTTGAAAATCGTTTAAGTTAACTGGGCGTTAAGAATGGGGAATCTCTTAATGTCTTGTTTACTGAATGTTTTGTGTGAAAATCGTTTAAGTCAAAAGTATATTAAGAATGGGGAATCTCTTAATATGTCTGTCTACTTAACCTTTTGCTTTGAAAATCATTAAGATAAATCGGTATTAAGAATGGGGAATCTCTTAATATGTCTGTCTACTTAACCTTTTGCTTTGAAAATCATTAAGATAAATCGGTATTAAGAATGGGGAATCTCTTAATATGTCTGTCTACTTAACCTTTTGTTTTGAAAATCATTAAGATAAATCGGTATTAAGAATGGGGAATCTCTTAATGACTTATTTATTTAATGTTGTTTTGAAAATCGTTTAAGTTAACTGGGCGTTAAGAATGGGGAATCTCTTAATGTCTTGGTTACTTAATGTCTGCTGTGAAAGTCGTTTAAGTTAAATGGGTATTTAAAATGGGGATTCTTTTAACATCTGCATTTGCTTAACGATTGTTGTGGATGGAGTCTGTGTATGCTCATGCATT
>NW_027336810.1:8030-8540 GCF_000331145.2 Cicer arietinum | reverse complement strand
CCTTTGCTTATTCTTGTCCAATTAGGGTTTTTAACCAATCTTGTGGATCCAATAAGTTCATTTTCGTTTTCCAATAAGATCATTTTCGTTTTCCCTTGGTTTATCCTAGTCAAATTAGGGTTTTTAACCAATCTTATGCATCCAACAGGTGTGTTTGTCTCATTGGATGAACATTTAGGTCATTTTTGTCCTCCCTAGGCTTATTCTTGTCCAATTAGGGTTTTCAAAAAATCTTGTGCATCCAATAGGTGTGTTTGTGTCATTCGATGAACATTTAGGTCATATTCGTCTTTCCTTGGCTTATTCTTGTCCAATTAGAGTTTTTAACAAATCTTGTGCATCCAATAGGTGTGTTTGTGTTACTGGATGAAAATTTAGGTCATTTTCGTCCTTCCTTGATTTATTCTTGTCCTACTAGGGTTTTTAACCAATCTTGTGCATCCAATTTGTGTGTTTGTGTCGTTTGTTGAACATTTAGGCCATTTTCGTCCTTCCTTTGCTTATTCTTGT
>NW_027336810.1:0-6140 GCF_000331145.2 Cicer arietinum | reverse complement strand
GGTTTATCCTAGTCAAATTAGGGTTTTTAACCAATCTTGTGCATCCAACAGGTGTGTTTGTGTCATTGGATGAACATTTAGGTCATTTTCGTCCTCCCTAGGCTTATTCTTGTCCAATTAGGGTTTTTAACAAATCTTGTGCATACAATAGGTGTGTTTGTGTCATTGGATGAACATTTAGGTCATTTTCGTCTTTCCTTGGCTTGTTCTTGTCCAATTAGAGTTTTTAACAAATCTTGTGCATCCAATAGGTGTGTTTGTGTTACTGGATGAAAATTTAGGTCATTTTCGTCCTTCCTTGATTTATTCTTGTCCTACTAGGGTTTTTAACCAATCTTGTGCATCCAATTTGTGTGTTTGTGTCGTTTGTTGAACATTTAGGCCATTTTCGTCCTTCCTTTGCTTATTCTTGTCCAATTAGAGTTTTTAACCAATCTTGTGCATCGAATAAGTTCATTTGTGTCATTGGATGAACATTTAGGTCAGTTTCGTCCTCCCTAGGTTTATTCTAGACCAAAAAGGGTTTTTAACCAATCTTGTGCATCCAATAGGTGTGTTTCTGTCATTGGATGAACATTTAGGTCATTTTCGTCTTCCTTTGGCTTATTCTTGTCCGATTAGGGTTTTTAACCAATCTTGTGCATCCAATTGGTGTGTTTCTGTCATTGGATGAACATATAGGTAATTTTCTTCCTCCCTTGGCTTATTCTTGTCGAATTAGGGTTTTTAACCAATCTTGTGCATCCAATAGGTGTGTTTGTGTCATTGGATGAACATCTAGGTCATTTTCATCGTCCCTAGACTTAATCTAGTCCAAATAGGGTTTTAAACAAATCTTGTGCATCCAATAGGTGTGTTTGTGTCATTGGATGAACATTTAGGCCATTTTCGTCCTTCCTTGGCTTATTCTTGTCCAATTAGGGTTTTTAAACAATCTTGTGCATCAAATAGGTGTGTTTCTGTCATTTGATGAAAATTTAGGTCATTTTCGTCCTCCCTAGAGTTATTCTTGTCCAACTAGGGTTTTTAACCAATCTTGTGCATCCAATAGGTGTGTTTGTGTTACTGGATGAAAATTTAGGTCATTTTCGTCCTTCCTTGATTTATTCTTGTCCAACTAGGGTTTTTAACCAATCTTGTGCATCCAATAGGTGTGTTTGTGTCGTTGGTTGAACATTTAGGCCATTTTCATCCTTCTTTTGCTTATTCTTGTCCAATTAGGGTTTTTAACCAATCTTGTGGATCCAATAAGTTCACTTGTGTTATAGGATGAACATTTAGATCATTTTCGTTTTCCCTTGGTTTATCCCAGTCAAATTAGGGTTTTTATCCAATCTTATGCATCCAACAGGTGTGTTTGTCTCATTGGATGAACATTTAGGTCATTTTTGTCCTCCCTAGGCTTTTTCTTGTCCAATTAGGGTTTTTAAAAAATCTTGTGCATCCAATAGGTGTGTTTGTGTTACTGGATGAAAATTTAGGTCATTTTCGTCCTTCCTTGATTTATTCTTGTCCTACTAGGGTTTTTAACCAATCTTGTGCATCCAATAGGTGTGTTTGTGTTACTGGATGAAAATTTAGGTCATTTTCGTCCTTCCTTGATTTATTCTTGTCCTACTAGGGTTTTTAACCAATCTTGTGCATCCAATAGGTGTGTCTGTGTCGTTGGTTGAACATTTAGGCCATTTTCTTCCTTTCTTTGCTTATTCTTGTCCAATTAGAGTTTTTAACCAATCTTGTGCATCGAATAAGTTCATTTGTGTCATTGGATGAACATTTAGGTAATTTTCGTCCTCCCTTGGCTTATTCTTGTCCAATTAGAGTTTTTAACCAATCTTGTGCATCCAATAGGTGTGTTTGTGACATTGGATGAACATTTAGGTAATTTTCGTCCTCCCTTGGCTTATTCTTGTCCAATTAGAGTTTTTAACCAATCTTGTGCATCCAATAGGTGTGTTTGTGACATTGGATGAACATTTAGGTAATTTTCGTCCTCCCTTGGCTTATTCTTGTCCAATTAGAGTTTTTAACCAATCTTGTGCATCCAATAGGTGTGTTTGTGACATTGGATGAACATTTAGGTAATTTTCGTCCTCCCTTGGCTTATTCTTGTCCAATTAGAGTTTTTAACCAATCTTGTGCATCCACTAGGTGTGTCTGTGTCGTTGGTTGAACATTTAGGTCATTTTCGTCCTTCCTTTGCTTATTCTTGTCCAATTAGAGTTTTTAACCAATCTTGTGCATCGAATATGTTCATTTGTTTCATTGGATTAACATTTCGGTCATTTTCGTCCTCCCTAGGTTTATTCTTGTCCATTTAGGGTTTTTAACCAATCTTGTGCATCTTATAGGTGTCTTTGTGTCATTGGATGAACATTTAGGTCATTTTCGTCCTCCCTAGACTTATTCTTGTCCAATTAAGGTTTTTAACCAAACTTGTGCATGCAATAAGTTCATTTGTGTCATTGGATGAACATTTAGGTCATTTTCGTCCTCCCTAGGTTTATTCAAGTCCAATTAGGGTTTTTAACCAATCTTGTGCATCCAATAGCTGTGTTTGTGTCATTGGATGAACATTTAGGTGATTTTCGTCTACCGTTGGCTTATTCTTGTCCTATTAGGTTTTTTAACCAATCTTGTGCATCCAATTGGTGTGTTTCTGTCATTGGATGAACATTTAGGTCATTTTCGTCCTCCCTAGGTTTATTCAAGTCCAATTAGGGTTTTTAACCAATCTTGTGCATCCAATAGCTGTGTTTGTGTCATTGGATGAACATCTAGGTCATTTTCATCCTCCCTAGACTTATTCTAATCCAACTAGGGTTTTAAACAAATCTTGTGCATCCAATAGATGTGTTTGTGTCATTGGATGAACATTTAGGTGATTTTCGTCTACCGTTGGCTTATTCTTGTCCTATTAGGTTTTTTAACCAATCTTGTGCATCCAATTGGTGTGTTTCTGTCATTGGATGAACATTTAGGTAATTTTCGTCCTCCCTTGGCTTATTCTTGTCGAATTAGGCTTTTTAACCAATCTTGTGCATCCAATACCTGTGTTTGTGTCATTGGATGAACATCTAGGTCATTTTCATCCTCCCTAGACTTATTCTAATCCAACTAGGGTTTTAAACAAATCTTGTGCATCCAATAGATGTGTTTGTGTCATTGGATGAACATATAGGCCATTTTCGTCCTTCCTTGGCTTATTCTTGTCCAATTAGGGTTTTTAAACAATCTTGTGCATCAAATAGGTGTGTTTCTGTCATTTGATGAAAATTTAGGTCATTTTCGTTCTCCCTAGAGTTATTCTTGTCCAACTAGGGTTTTTAACCAATCTTGTGCATTCAATAGGTGTATTTGTGTTACTGGATGAAAATTTAGGTCATTTTCGTCCTTCCTTGATTTATTCTTATCCAACTAGGGTTTTTAACCAATCTTGTGCATCCAATAGGTGTGTTTGTGTCGTTGGTTGAACATTTTGGCCATTTTCGTCATTCCTTTGCTTATTCTTGTCCAATTAGGGTTTTTAACCAATCTTGTGGATCCAATAAGTTCATTTGTGTTATATGATGAACATTTAGCTCATTTTCGTCTTCCCTTGGTTTATCCTAGTCAAATTAGTGTTTTAAACAAATCTTGTGCATCCAATAGGTGTGTTTGTGTCATCGGATGAACATTTAGGCCATTTTCGTCCTTCCTTGGCTTATTCTTGTCCAATTAAGGTTTTTAAACAATCTTGTGCATCCAATAGGTGTGTTTGTGTCATCGGATGAACATTTAGGCCATTTTCGTCCTTCCTTGGCTTATTCTTGTCCAATTAAGGTTTTTAAACAATCTTGTGCATCCAATAGGTGTGTTTGTGTCATCGGATGAACATTTAGGCCATTTTCGTCCTTCCTTGGCTTATTCTTGTCCAATTAAGGTTTTTAACCAATCTTGTGCATCCAATAGGTGTGTTTGTGTCGTTGGTTGAACATTTAGGCCATTTTCGTCCTTCCTTTGCTTATTCTTGTCCAATTAGGGTTTTTAACCAATCTTGTGCATCCAATAAGTTCATTTGTGTTATAGGATGAACATTTAGATCATTTTCATCTTCCCTTGGTTTATCCTAGTCAAATTAGGGTTTTTAACCAATCTTATGCATCCAACAGGTGTGTTTGTCTCATTGGATGAACATTTAGGTCATTTTTATCCTCCCTAGGCTTATTCTTGTCCAATTAGGATTTTTAACAAATCTTGTGCATCCAATAGGTGTGTTTGTGTCATTGGATGAACATTTAGGTCATTTTTATCCTCCCTAGGCTTATTCTTGTCCAATTAGAGTTTTTAACCAATCTTGTGCATCGAATAAGTTCATTTGTGTCATTGGATGAACATTTAGGGCATTTTCGTCTTCCCTTGGCTAATTCTTGCCCAATTAGGGTTTTTAACCAATCTTATGCATCCAACAGGTGTGTTTGTCTCATTGGATGAACATTTAGGTCATTTTTATCCTCCCTAGGCTTATTCTTGTCCAATTAGAGTTTTTAACCAATCTTGTGCATCGAATAAGTTCATTTGTGTCATTGGATGAACATTTAGGGCATTTTCGTCTTCCCTTGGCTAATTCTTGCCCAATTAGGGTTTTTAACCAATCTTATGCATCCAACAGGTGTGTTTGTCTCATTGGATGAACATTTAGGTCATTTTTATCCTCCCTAGGCTTATTCTTGTCCAATTAGAGTTTTTAACCAATCTTGTGCATCGAATAAGTTCATTTGTGTCATTGGATGAACATTTAGGGCATTTTCGTCTTCCCTTGGCTAATTCTTGCCCAATTAGGGTTTTTAACCAATCTTATGCATCCAACAGGTGTGTTTGTCTCATTGGATGAACATTTAGGTCATTTTTATCCTCCCTAGGCTTATTCTTGTCCAATTAGAGTTTTTAACCAATCTTGTGCATCGAATAAGTTCATTTGTGTCATTGGATGAACATTTAGGTCATTTTCGTCTTCCTTTGGCTTATTCATTTCCGATAAGGGTTTTTAACCAATCTTGTGCATCCAATTGGTGTGTTTCTGTCATTGGATGAACATATAGGTAATTTTCGTCCTCCCTTGGCTTATTCTTGTCGAATTAGGGTTTTTAACCAATCTTGTGCATCCAATAGGTGTGTTTGTGTCATTGGATGAACATTTAGGTCATTTTCGTCCTCCCTAGAGTTATTCTTGTCCAACTAGGGTTTTTAACCAATCTTGTGCATCCAATAGGTGTGTTTGTGTCATTGGATGAACATTTAGGTCATTTTCGTCCTTCCTTGGCTTATACTTGTCCAATTAGGGTTTTTAAACAACCTTGTGCATCCAATAGGTCTGTTTCTGTCATTTGATGAAAATTTAGGTCATTTTCGTCCTCCCTAGAGTTATTCTTGTCCAACTAGGGTTTTTAACCAATCTTGTGCATCCAATAGGTGTATTTGTGTTACTGGATGAAAATTTAGGTCATTTTCGTCCTTCCTTGATTTATTCTTGTCCAAATAAGGTTTTAACCAATCTTTGTTATGTATGACCTTGTAATAAGCGGAATATATCAGAATGTATCAGTTCTTTACGAAATTTAATCAATTTCATACACAGCGGAAATTAAATTGTGGCATACAAGATTAGCAAGTTTTATTAGATTGATATGAGATTAATCAAGATGCATACAAGTCAAATTAACAGATTAAACAATATTACTTATTACAGATTATGTTTAACATGCATCTAATTTTAATCACATATACAGATATATCAAGATAGTAAATCAAAGGAGTTAAGGGTAAGAGAAGATTGCACCAAGAATTTATACTGGTTCAGTTGTCAACTTGACAACCTACATCCAGTCCTGCAAATCCAAACGGATTTCAGATTTTCTTCTCCAATAGAAAGAATCAATTACAGATTGTCCAGTTTCCTCCCCGAAACCTATCTATCTTAATGATCTCTTTCCTATTGATCACCCTTTGATCCTTGTAGATACTTAGCAATCTAACACAGAATAAAAGTCCGACTCTTTCTTGTTGAACACTCTTCACCCAAGAAAGTAGTCACCAGATTCTAGCTGGCTTTTCTCGCTTTCGTTTTTGTTTAAAAGAATTATTACAAACAGAATACAAGA
>NW_027336809.1:0-1303 GCF_000331145.2 Cicer arietinum | reverse complement strand
ACAAGAATAAGCCAAGGGAGAACGAAAATGAACTAAATGTTCATCCAATGACACAAATGAACTAATGGAATTCACTGGATTGGTTAAAAACCCTAATTGGACAAGAATAAGCCTAGGGAGGACGAATATGACCTAAATGTTCATCCAATTACACAAATGAACTTATTGGATGCACAAAATTGGTTAAAAACCCTTATTGGACAAGAATAAGCCAAAGGAGGACGAAAATGACCTAAATGTTCATCCAATTACACAAATGAACTTATTGGATGCACAAAATTGGTTAAAAACCCTTATTGGACAAGAATAAGCCAAAGGAGGACGAAAATGACCTAAATGTTCATCCAATTACACAAATGAACTTATTGGATGCACAAAATTGGTTAAAAACCCTTATTGGACAAGAATAAGCCAAAGGAGGACGAAAATGACCTAAATGTTCATCCAATTACACAAATGAACTTATTGGATGCACAAAATTGGTTAAAAACCCTTATTGGACAAGAATAAGCCAAAGGAGGACGAAAATGACCTAAATGTTCATCCAATTACCCAAATGATCTTTTTGAATGCACAAGATTGGTTAAAAACCCTTATTGGAAAAGAATAAGCCTAGTGAGGACGAAAATGACCTAAATGTTCATCCAATTACACAAATGAACTTATTGGATGCACAAGATTGGTTAAAAACCCTTATTGGACAAGAATAAGCCAAAGGAGGACGAAAATGACCTAAATGTTCATCCAATTACACAAATGAACTTATTGGATGCACAAAATTGGTTAAAAACCCTTATTGGACAAGAATAAGCCAAAGGAGGACGAAAATGACCTAAATGTTCATCCAATTACACAAATGAACTTATTGGATGCACAAAATTGGTTAAAAACCCTTATTGGACAAGAATAAGCCAAAGGAGGACGAAAATGACCTAAATGTTCATCCAATTACACAAATGAACTTATTGGATGCACAAAATTGGTTAAAAACCCTTATTGGACAAGAATAAGCCAAAGGAGGACGAAAATGACCTAAATGTTCATCCAATTACACAAATGAACTTATTGGATGCACAAAATTGGTTAAAAACCCTTATTGGACAAGAATAAGCCAAAGGAGGACGAAAATGACCTAAATGTTCATCCAATTACACAAATGAACTTATTGGATGCACAAGATTGGTTAAAAACCCTAATTCGACAAAAATAAGCCAAGGGATGACGAAAATGACCTAAATGATCATCCAATGACACAAATGAACATATGGGATTCACCGGATTGGTTAAAAACCCTAAATGGACA
>NW_027336808.1:379-1009 GCF_000331145.2 Cicer arietinum | reverse complement strand
ACCTATTGGATGCACAAGATTGGTTAAAAATCCTAATTTGACTGGAATAAACCTAGGGAGGACCCAAATGACCTAAATGTTAATCCAATGACACAAATGAACTTATAGGAAGCACAAGAATGGTTACAAACCCTAATTTGACAAGAATAAGCCTAGGGAGGACGAAAATGACCTAAATGTTAATCCAATTATACAAATGAACTTATTGGATGCACAAGATTAGTTAAAAACCCTAATTGGACAAGAATAAGCCTAGGGAGGACAAAAATAACCTAAATGTTCATCCAATGACAAAAACACACCTATTGGATGTACAAGATTGGTTAAAAAACCTAATTGGACTAGAATAAACCTAGGGAGGACCCAAATGACCTAAATGTTAATCCAATTATACAAATGAACTTATTGGATGCACAAGATTAGTTAAAAACCTTAATTGGACAAGAATAAGTCTAGGTAGGACAAAAAATGACCTAAATGTTAATCCAATGACACAAGATTGGTTACATATCCTAATTGGACAAGAATAAGCCTATGGAGGACGAAAATGACCTAAATGTTCCTCCAATGACACAAATGAACTTATTGCATGCACAAGATTGGTTAAAAACCTTAATTGGACAAGAATAA
>NW_027336808.1:0-337 GCF_000331145.2 Cicer arietinum | reverse complement strand
CAAGATTGGTTAAAAACCCTAATTGGACAAGAATAACCCTAGGGAGGACGAAAATGACCTAAATGTTAATCCAATGACACAGATGAACATATTGGATTCACAAGATTGGTTAAAAACCCTAATTGGACAAGAATAAGCCTAGGGAGGACAAAAATGACCTAAATGTTCATCCTATGACACAAATGAACTTATTGGATGCACAAGATTGGTTAAGAACCCTAATGGGTCAAGAATAAGTATAGGGAGGACGAAAATGACCTAAATGTTCATCCAGTGACACAAATCAACTTATTGGATTCACAAGATTGGTTAAAAACCCTAATTGGACAAGAATAAG
>NW_027336807.1:0-381 GCF_000331145.2 Cicer arietinum | reverse complement strand
CTTCTCAATTTTCAAAAAATTTGCAAATCAAGTTCAAAATGAGAAGAATCAGAAAATAGTTTCCATTAAGAGTGATCATGGTGGAGAATTTCAAAATGAGTCTTTTGATAACTATTGTGATCAAAATGGAATTCACCACATGTACTCAGCCCCAAGAACTCCACAACAAAATGGAGTTGTAGAAAGGAAGAATAGAGCTCTAGAAGAACTTGCTAGAACAATGATAAATGACTCTAAGCATCCTAAATACTTTTGGGCTGATGCAATAAATACAGCTGCTCATGTGATGAATAGAGTTCTCATTAGCCCTATCTTTAAAAAAACCCCCTATGAACTATACAAAGGTAGAAAACCAAACATTGCTTATTTTAGAGTCTTTGG
>NW_027336806.1:2273-2600 GCF_000331145.2 Cicer arietinum | reverse complement strand
AAACACACCTATTTGATGCACAAGATTGGTTAAAAATCCTAATTGTGCTAGAATAAACCTAGGGAAGACGAAAATGACCTAAATGTTCATCCAATGACATAAACACATCTATTGGATGCTCAAGATTGGTTAAAAGCCCGAATTGGACAAGAATAAGCCAAGGAAGGACGAAAATGACCTAAATGTTCATCCAATGACACAAACACACCTATTGGATGCACAAGATTGGTTAAAAACTCTAATTGGAAAAGAATAAGCGAAGGGAGGACGAAAATTACCTAAATGTTCATCCAATGACACAAAAACACCTATTGGATGCAAAAGATT
>NW_027336806.1:1860-2262 GCF_000331145.2 Cicer arietinum | reverse complement strand
AAATGTTCATCCAATGACACAACAACACCTATTGGATGCAAAAGATTGGTTCAAAACCCTAATTGGACAAGAATAAGCCAAGGGAAGACGAAAATGACCTAAATGTTCATCCAATGACACAAATGAACTAATTGGATACACAAGATAGGTTAAAAACCCTAATTGGACAAGAATAAGCCAAGGAAGGACGAAAATGACCTAAATGTTCATCCAATGACACAAATGAACTAATTGGATACACAAGATAGGTTAAAAACCCTAATTGGACAAGAATAAGCCAAGCGAAAATGACCTAAATGTTCATCGAATAACACAAACACACCTATTGGATATATAAGATTTGATAAAAATCCTAATTGGACAAGAATAAGCCTAGGGAGGACGAAAATGACCTAAATGTTC
>NW_027336806.1:0-599 GCF_000331145.2 Cicer arietinum | reverse complement strand
TGACACAAACACACCTATTGGATGCACAAGATTGGTTAAAAACCCTAACTGGACTAAAGTAAACCTAGGGAGGACGAAAATGACCTAAATGTTCATCCAATGACACAAATGAACTTATTGGATGCACAAGATTGGTTAAAAACCCTAATTGGACTAGAATAAACCTAGGGAGGACGAAAATGACCTAAATGTTCATCCAATGTAACAAATGAACTTATTGGATGCACAAGATTGGCTAAAAACCCTAATTGGACAAGAATAAGCCAAGGAAGGATGAACATGACCTAAATGTTCATCCAATAACACAAATGCACCTATTGGATGCACATGATTTGATAAAAATCCTAATTGGACAAGAATAAGCCTAGGGACGACGAAAATGACCGAAATGTTCATCCAATGACACAAACACACCTATTGGATGCACAATATTGGTTAAAAACCATAGTTGGACAAGAATAACTCTAGGGAGGACGAAAATGACCTAAATTTTCGTCCATTGACACAAACACACCTATATGATGAACAAGATTGGCTAAATACCCTAATTGGACAAGAATAAGCCAAGGGAGGACGAAAATGACCTAAATGTTCATCCA
>NW_027336805.1:0-1197 GCF_000331145.2 Cicer arietinum | reverse complement strand
GTCCTTCATAGGCTTATTCTTGTTCAATTAGGGTTTATAACTAATCTTGTGCATCCAATAAGTGTGTTTCATTGGACGAACATGCATGCGCGAGGATGGAAATTGCTGCATGCGCGAGGATGGAAATTGCTGCATGCGCGAGGATGGAAATTGCTGCATGCGCGAGGATGGAAATTGCTGCATGCGCGAGGATGGAAATTGCTGCATGCGCGAGGATGGAAATTGCTGCATGCGCGAGGATGGAAATTGCTGCATGCGCGAGGATGGAAATTGCTGCATGCGCGAGGATGGAAATTGCTGCAATATCTCCAGATCTGGACAATCTGATTTCTCACCAGAATATTGTGTTTATTCAATTGTATATCAATGTCAAAAATGAATAAACAAAGCATTCAAAGCTAGAGTCAAAAGGTCAAAAGAAAAAGGTGAATATGGCTAGATCTAGTATGTAAAGGAAAGGCTAGCAAAAGTGAAAGCAACCTATCAAGCATGTGCAAAGGTCAAGATCTGAACATTAAATGGGCTTGCACGTTTTAATTCATAAGGAAGTCAAGTTAGCAAAAGGCAACTTGAAACAAGCCAAAAATGGAAGATCACATGTTGCTGCCAGATCTGATCCTCAGACTGAGTTTGACAGCCCTATGTCATAAAGTGGCTTTTTTCTCTCTTGTCCACATCACCTCAAAAGATGAAGCCAACCTAGACCTTAAAGACTTCCAAAAATGCAGCTCAGAAACAGCCTTGCACTCTGATTAAAGTAAAAAAGCAAGGACATGTCAAGATCAAAGCTATGCTGCGTGAGGATCGGTTCTGCCTAAGCCTAACAAGCTGAGTGGCAGTTCTGTAATTTTGATGAAAACCTTGGATCCTTTGAAAATGAGCTCCAACGGTCATCAAGGGCTTGGATCTCTATAAAATGCATACAAGCTCTCCATTGGAAGATACACAACACACTTGCATAAAAAGATCAAGCATCTTAAAGCTTTCAAGAAGCAAATCACATCCTCCCTTATTACTTTCTTTGATCCTACACTATATCTTTGTATATCTTTTGAGAAAGTATTAAGTATCAATCACTCTCATTCTACTTTGTAATTTCCTAGTGAGTGAAGCTTGGAAATACTTGGAAATTGAAAGCTTGGTGAAGCTTGATAATACACAGTTGTAATCATCCTCGGGTTGAGGATTGATCTGTTT
>NW_027336804.1:1067-1452 GCF_000331145.2 Cicer arietinum | reverse complement strand
CCTAAATTTTCATCCAATGACACAAACACACCTATTGGATGCACAAAATTGGTTAAAAACTCTGGTTGGATAAGAATAAGTCTAGGGAGGGCGAAAATAACCTTAATGTTCATCCATTGAAACAAACACACCTATTGGATGCACAAGATTGGTTAAAAACCCATGTTGGACAAGAATAAAGATAGGGAGGCAAAAATGACCTAAATGTTCATCCAATGACACAAACACACCTATTGGATGCACAAAATTGGTTAAAAACCCTAATTGGACAAGAATAAGCCTAGGGAGGACGAAAATGACCTAAATTTTCATCCAATGACACAAACACACCTATTGGTTGCACAAGATTGGTTAAAAACCCAAATTGGACTAGAATAAACCTAGG
>NW_027336804.1:0-423 GCF_000331145.2 Cicer arietinum | reverse complement strand
ACACACCTATTGGATGCATAAGATTGGTTAAAAACCCTAATTGGACTAGAATAAACCTAGGGAGGACAAAAATGACCTAAATGATCATCCAATGACACAAATCAACTTATTGGATGCACAAGATTGGTTAAAAACCCTAATTGTACAAGAATAAGTGTAGGAAGGACGAAAATGACCTAAATGTTCATCCAATGACACAAACAAACCTATTGGGTGCACAAGATTGGTTAAAAATCCTAATTGGAACATAATAAATCTATGGAGGACGAAAATGACCTAAATGTTCATCCAATGACACAAACACACCTATTGGATGCACAAGATTGACTAAAAACCCAAGTTGGACAAAAATAAGTTTACGAAGGACGAAAATGACCTAAATGTTGATCCAATGACACAAACACACCTAATGGACGCACAAGA
>NW_027336803.1:2397-3211 GCF_000331145.2 Cicer arietinum | reverse complement strand
GTATAACAATCTGCCTGCTTGAAATTGAAAACCAGGATGAGCATTAGGATCACAAGCTAAGTCTTGGATCACCTTCTTCCATTTAGGATCAGTTTCCATTTCGTGAAACCAATCTTCAGCATCAGCCAAATCAATTACAGAGATAGCAGTGTACATGGTTTTTCTTGACAATGCATCTGCTACTGTATTCTCTTTGCCAGGTTTAAACTGGATCTCAAAATCCAAACCTATGAGTTTCACTGCCCACTTGAATTGCTCCTCACTAAACAACCTTTGATCTGTGAGGAATTTCAAACTCCTTTGGTCAGTCTTTATAACAAAATGTCTACCCATGAGGTAGTGTTTCCATTTCTGAACAGCTTGTACCAAAGCCATCAACTCTCTCTCATAAACTGATTTAACTTGAGCTCTGGGGGAAAGACCTTTACTCCAAAAAGCTAAAGGTTTCCCTTCTTGCATCAAGACAGCCCCTAGCCCTTTACTAGATGCATCAGTTTCAACAATAAATGTCTTAGAAAAATCAGGTACTGCTAACAATGGTAAACTAACCATGGCCTGTTTCAGAGTTTGGAATGCTGTAGTGGCTTCCTCATTCCACACAAAATTGTCCTTCTTCAATAAGTCAGTCAAGGGCTTGGTGATTCTACCATAATTCTGTACAAATCTCCTATAATAGCCTGTCAGCCCCAAAAATCCTCTTAAACTCTTCAAGTCTTTAGGAACAGGCCAAGATTTTACAGCCTCTACCTTTGTCTGGTCGGCTGCCACTCCTGCCTCAGAGATAACATGACCCAAATACTCTAGGCTTGGCTGA
>NW_027336803.1:0-1873 GCF_000331145.2 Cicer arietinum | reverse complement strand
CGTCTTGGTTCTTTCACATTGAATTAATAATCCCTCACCTTCTTCTTTTAAAACTTGCATCAGTGCTCCAAAAGGGAGTTCAGTTTTAGTTAAGGCTGGATTTCCAGCTATTCTGATGAACTTTTCTCCTTGTTTCAGAGTTAGTTCCAGCTTTCCAAAATCTGCTTTAATTTCTCCCAACCCTGCTAGCCAATCCAAACCTAACACCATGTCAACCCCCTTGAGTGTGAACAAATAAAAGTCTTGGATTGCTTCTAAGTTCTGCATCTGAAATTTTAACTGTGCACACTTTCCCTTGCATCTTACTTTATGTCCATCTCCTACTTCTACCATGTAAGGAGAGGTTTCCATAACTGTTAAGTGCAGTCTTTCCACCAACTCAGTAGCTATGAAATTGTGGGAAGCACCACAATCAATTAGGATGACCACTGCTACACCTTCTAACAATCCCTCCACTTTCCAAGATCTAGTCGTAGTGAATCCAGACATGGAACACAATGATAGATGCAAAGATCTAAAAGACTGAAGGGGTTCCTCCCCTTCTTCTACTCCTTCTTCCTCCTCTTCTTCCATAATGATCATCTTAAATTGTCTGTTTTTACATCGATGTTCTCTATTATAAGGTTCATCACATCTAAAACATAACCCTTTTTCTCTTTTCTCTCTGACTTCAGCACTGGTTAAATGTTTAAACTCCCCTCCTCTGTTTTTAACACTTTCCACACTTTGACTCTGGCCAGTCCCACTCATGGTACTGCTTTTCTGATCTGAACTCAACTTTGATTCTAGGGTTATAGTTTTAGAATAGGGCATGCTACGTGAATTGCCGTTAGTTCTAGAAGCATAACTATAACCATTTTTCATATTGACTAACATGTTCTTTTGTTCAATCAATATAACTTTTTGAATCATTTCTGATAAGGAGTTAAGCTCATACAATTTTACCTCAGCTTGTAGCTCCTGTTTGAGTCCATTCAAGAATATTCCTCTCACAAATTCTTGATCAATGGTTCTCATGGCTCCCACGTATTTTTCAAAATCCTCGACATACTCGTCTACGGTGCCTGTTTGTTTCAAGGATAACAATTGCTCAAAAGGATTCTGAACCATTGAAGGTTGGAATCTACGTACCACAGCAATCTTAAAACCTTCCCAATTAGGGTTAGGGTTGCATTTCTCCCACCAATGGTACCAACTCAACGCTTTTCCTTCTAGAGCCATGACTGTAGCTTGCATCTTTTCTTCCTCGGTTACCTCCTTTAACAAAAAGTATCGTTCCAATCTGTGTGTCCATCCAAAAGCATCTTCTCCCGCAAAAATTGGAATCTCCAATTTCCGCCATTTCTCCCACCAATGGTACCAACTCAACGCTTTTCCTTCTAGAGCCATGACTGTAGCTTGCATCTTTTCTTCCTCGGTTACCTCCTTTAACAAAAAGTATCATTCCAATCTGTGTGTCCATCCAAAAGCATCTTCCCCCGCAAAAATTGGAATCTCCAATTTCCGCCATTTCTCCCTACGATGAACTTCTTCACTATGACCTCCATTACTTCCCGTTCCTTCCTGAAACGGACTACCCTGTTCACGATTCGAGCCAAATTTCATCAACAAATCAGCGATTTGATCCTCATGTTTCTTCGCCAGAGCTTCTGCAAACTCAAGTCGAGTTTTCATCTCTTCACGTTCCTGTTCCCAATCGTCATTGGCTCTCGCCATGCTTCTCGTCCTCATACGCAGCAACTCCAAGCGTGGAATTCAGGGCACCAGGATCGGTGCTCTGATACCAGTGTTAATACCGATATCAATTAGAAACAAATAGCGTAATTGAACTGAATGTGGATTAGGATCAATGAACCCTAATCTCTTTGTATTA